>NC_026505.1:3219553-3441299 GCF_000182925.2 Neurospora crassa OR74A
GATGGGTCTGGTAATTGGTCCTTTTGCTGGGTACCCTTTCCAGAGACGGCGGATTTGGATGCGAGCTCCTGCCGCATGTTCTCTACCTCGGACCCGACATCTTGCACAAGGCGCTTGCGCCGCGTGACTTCGTGCGCCGACAGGCCATATTGCGTGGGGTCGCGCTCGATGGCCTTGACGGACTCGACGAGGTCGGCGAGGTCTTCGGCGAGGGAGGAGAGGGCGGATTCGAGGTCGGAGCGGGCCGCGATCAGCTCAGGAGAGTCGGTGGAAGAGGAGGAGGAAGAGGTGAAGAGGGAGCGGATGCGTAGGTAGGAGGTGAAGAGGGAGCGGGTGGATTGGAGTTGGGTTAGGACGTCCCTGTGTTTGAAGTTTTGGTTAGCTGTCAATGTTTTGGGTTGATTGTGGTTTGTGAGTTGGGAAAAAAAGGGGGAGATGGTCAGAGCATACTGTTGGACCTCAAGGAAGGGGTCCTCCTCGTTCGTGGAGGACATCATCGCGCTACTGCGAAGACGAGGAGGAGTAAAGCTGCGGCATCAGTTGTCGGTCGCATCAATCGACATGCGCCGGCCTTATTAGTCCCAAGTTGAAGGAAGTGGAGATTCACTGCATAGAGGTAAAGAGATTGAGGAAGTGGTGGTATATGCAGTGATCTATTGTGTTTGATTAAAATAAAGACCAAAGTATAATGACGTTGCGGCCGGCAGGGTTCACGATCTCGACAACTGCCTCGAGGTACTGTAGTAGCGGCGCTATGCATACAAGCGCGGCGCTCCAGATTGACACCCCCCTTTGTGGCTGAGGGTGAGTCTAGAAAGTACATGTGGTTCTGGACCCGCCGTCGGCTTGGCGTGAGACATCCATCCCATGGACCTCTTCGGCTGCCCCGCTTCTGCAGCGGTGCAGCTCCCGCTCCCTCGTCTCAGGGCAATCGCGCAGTCGCTGTGAACGAACCCCAACGATTCCATCAATCCCCGTCTTGTCTGAACACCTTGACTGCTGCCCCTGTTGTTTTGAGGGGAAAATGCGAGGCCCTTGATCTAAAGAACTGGTTGGACGACGCGCGCTGTCGGTCCGGTTGTCAGTGCACTGGTTCCAGGTTCCCCAGTCGCGGGGACGGGCAGTGCCTGGAGGGCAGCTCGCCCGATTTGGTAGGTGAAACGTAGCTTCAACGGAGCCGGGGACCACTGTAACCGAAGAGAATCATAGTGTCTCATCAACTGTCCTTTTCCTTCTCTCTTTCCTCCTCCTCCTCTTCCATCTTCTTTTCCACCAATTCTTTGACTTGGGTCAGGTCATTGTCTTTTTCCATCTCAACCCAAAAACTATCGTGAACCGTCAAGATGTTCAGCTTGCGGCGACTCCTCCTCGCCGCCACGCTGTTCCTCGGCGCGATGCTGCTCTTTGCGCAGTCCGCCGAGGCAGCCAAGGGCCCCAAGATCACCCACAAGGTCTACTTCGACATTGAGCAGGGCGACAAGCCCCTCGGCCGCATCGTTATGGGTCTCTATGGCAAGACCGTCCCCAAGACCGCTGAAAACTTCCGCGCTCTTGCCACTGGCGAGAAGGGCTTCGGTTATGAGGGCTCTACCTTCCACCGTGTTATCAAGCAGTTCATGATCCAGGGTGGTGACTTCACCAAGGGCGATGGCACCGGTGGCAAGTCCAGTATGTTGCTTCCAAGTTCCGTTATGCACTTTGGTCCATATCATTGACCGCTTGTGTACAGTCTATGGTGACAAGTTCCCCGATGAGAACTTCAAGCTCAAGCACTCCAAGAAGGGTCTCCTCTCAATGGCCAACGCTGGCAAGGATACCAACGGCTCCCAGTTCTTCATTACCACTGTCATCACCTCGTAAGTCGAATACACTCGAGCCGCATGGTCTAGGAAGTGCCCGGTTGGCTAATACACATTTTGTCGCAGTTGGCTCGATGGCAAGCACGTCGTCTTCGGCGAGGTCCTCGAGGGCTACGATGTCGTCGAGAAGATTGAGAACACCAAGACCGGTCCTCGCGATGCTCCTGCTGAGCCTATCAAGATCGCCAAGAGTGGCGAGCTTGAGGTTCCCCCTGAAGGTATCCATGTGGAGCTTTAAAAAGCGTCTTCTATCCATCCTTGCGAATCCCCATTTCCCCACCGTTAACTGTTCATAAACCTGTGTGGGAAAAGTCATATAAAAGAGGAAAGGATATAGAAGCAAAACTTTTTGGATCCTCATACCTACAATGGTGTCCAATTGTGGATCGTTTTGTTCCTATGACCGTTTACCCGTGTATATGAGTCCATGTGCTGATGAGTCGGTGTTTTTTCTCATCAGGCCTGGAAGGCCAGTCGGAATGGGCATCTCCCGCGTACGCAAACGAAGACGAGAAGCCTGCTGCTCCTGTTCCTGTTACCGATGCCAAGCCTCCTGCGCACGACAGCATCCCCGCCGCCACCGCCGACGACGATGACACTGGTGCTCCCTTGTTCGCCAAGGTCCTCTTCTTTGGTGTATTAGTTCTAGGTCTCGTTTTGTATATTCGCCTTCGTCGCGCCCCTAAGGGTACGTACGGAAAGGGCATGGAGTAGGCAATATCTCGAATATTTGAAATCTGACAAGGCTGCATAACAGGTAGCTATCAGGGTCTGGGCGGGCGTGAGTAGCCCAGACGAGTATTGTTGAAAGGGAGAAGAAAAAAAAGGATCAAATCATGGGCATAAATGAAATCATCGGATAGTTCGCTTTTATTCCCATGTATATCAGTCGCGGTAATGGTTGTGATGGTTGCTTCGGCGATGTAGTGGCGTGTCTGTAAGTCGAAGCATAAAAGTAGCATCACGTGGATCCATTTTTATCCGTTCGAGTCGCTGGGATATCGAACTTTTTTTTTTTTATTACATTTTTGGTAAGACAGTACCGACTCGTAAACCACGACCAGGAAAACCTTGAACATCTTTTCACTATCTTCCCCGAAACTCTAGGTCTCGCTGGCCGAATCCAAAACTAGTTGAGAAACATAATATTCAATCAACCAAAACCCACCAAGATGAAGGTCATGACACTCAACTTTCTGACCTGCGCGGTCAAGAACTGCAAGTCATCCAACGACTCGTTCCCGCTGCACCCCAAGGAGGCCGAGCTGGCCAAAGATGATATCGAGATCAACCCTCAACTTCTGATCAATGTCTTGCCTCGCATCGACTGGGCTGCTCTGCGGACTACTTCTACCGAAGTACGTTGAACTCTTTTTGTATTTTCAAAGCCGACCCACCATTTCGATATGGAGCTACAATATATCTTCATCCCCAATTTTCAGAGAAATACCACACGTCCATCTCACACCTCCCTCACCCTCCCACACTTTCACTTCACCCCAAACAACAACAGCATTTCAACGACGTCCTCAACTAACACACACATCAGCTCGGCTTCCCCACCCTCCCCGAGCAGCCTCCCTCGCCAGAGGATCTTCAGTCCGACGAGGCTCTCCTCAAGGAGCTGCACGAGCTGCTCATGGAGACCCAAATGATGGAGGGCAAGCTCGTGTGCGGCCACTGCGGACACGAGTACGCCGTCAAGAACGGCGTGGCCAACTTCCTCTTGCCTAGCCACTTGGTATGAGTGTGGAGCGCGAGGCAGCAAGGCGAGGCGTTTTCAGGGATGGTCGTGTCAACTGGACTAATTGGACTGGTTGCCAGAGACCTGTTGGAGAATCGGGGAATCTTCATCGGATAGTAAGCACCAAGGAGTGGTAGAGATGGAGAAGTGGTTCCTACCACACGGACTCGGGGAATGCATGCGATGCCAGAAGGCTGGCCACCTGCGGGTAGCAATGAATGGATGGATGGATGGATGGTTTGGGTGACTGCCCAGGGTTGGTTAAGGGCTACCGCAGGAGTCGTCCTGTCCTTGAAGAGACTAGAGTATGGCGAGAATGATTTCTTGAGGGGCGGTTAATTATTTCAGCATTTTACTTGTTCACTTTCAAGGCGTTCTGTAAGGGAAAACATCAATAGAGGATTATCTGGCAAATATCAGCGGCGTAAAAAAAAAAAAAAAAAAAAAAAAAAAAAAAAAAAAAAAAAAAAAAAAAAAAAATCATTTCACCAAGGTGACAGGTTGAAGTTTCCAAAGTTAGTTATTGCCCATGTTTCATGCATATCATTGCTCATGCGTGCATTCTTGTTTTCATTCCCATCTTGCTTTGTTCTAGTGTACGAATGCGCAATGCTTTAATGATACCCAACCAAGAACAAGAACCCTCGAACTCCGGCCTGTCCCCCAAACCCATATACATAGCATGATTCCATAGCAAAACAAAACTTGTGTTCTGCCGCATGCACATCTGTTGTTCGTTGCATCCCAAACCCTACAAAACACGAGGAACAGGGCCTCCAAGCGCTTTACTGCTGCTTCTTCTGTGCAGTCGGTCCCATCTCCTTGTCGAAAGCGCCATATGAGACTTCGAGACTACCGAGAGCCTTCAGTCCGACGCCCAGGATGGAGAGCATGACAATGAGAGCGAGCAGGGCGACGAAAATGCCTGGTTCAGTGTCAGTCTACTGCCTTGAAAAAAGCGCCGACTTGAGATGATGATTACATACCAGGAGTGAAGAACTGATACTTCGCAAACAGCGGGCGGTTATCATAAGTGGTGTTGCCGTTGTCACTGCCCTCCTGAGAGCTAAACTGTCCGCGCTTGAGATCCATATGGACTGGTTCGATAAAGTCAGGCTGGTAAGCCTTGAACTCGTTAGGGTCTGATACCATGACAAGGGTATAGTCGCCCTCAAGGGTATCGAGCACCAGGCCCAACTGATCGTCTATAGTTGCACAGGTTAGTACGGGGCAATTCAATAGCCGACCCGTGATCCGAACTAGACATACCATTAGAAGCCAGGATTTGCGCCCTATTATCCTTGTGCTCCAAGGAAGGTAGATGCGTGAGGTCAACTTTGACGATACCGGCAACCTTCCCCTTGGCAGCGCAGGCTTCCTTCACATAATCCTCCAACGAATGGGTTGAGAGGTCGCCGACTACCTCCGCAACGCTGAAACGGCCCTTGATTTCCTTGCTTGCGATTGTGTCGCATAGACTGCGCATTTTACAGTGCGAGCCATCGCGGATGTCGGCGGCGTGCACGTTCGGCTGGGAGACGATAACGTAGTCTTTCGTAGGACAAGAGGAAAGGATCTCCTTGGCGGAAGCAATCACTTGATTGCTGGTTTGGAGCTGATCGTATCTTTCGGGTGTATTGAGCCTGGAAATCACGGTTTCGCAAGGGTCAGCATCTTCAGTCGAAGTCACATGCATGAAAGCGCAACTGAGTGGGATGTGGTGCACAAGATCGTGATGGCGCGAGGGCAACTTGAAGGGACACCACCCACGGCGACAATTGGGACATGACGTACCTGGAGGTGGAAAAGAGGACAAATGGTGAAGAGTCCGAGAAGGCATGCACTGCCGTAGAGGCGAGCAGAGTTGTTACTATCGAGAGTTTCATGATTTACAGATTATGCCAAACTGTCTGCGATATTGTCGTCGTCGTCGGTTGTTGTGTTGGATATGCGAATATGGTGTAGTGTACAAACTGGCAGCGTGGTGTAGCTCCAGGATCCAGAGCCCGGGAGCGTGGATGTCACTGCACTGAGAGAGCGCCAGACGTCTGATGCATGGGATTGGGTGCTGGGTGTGACCGGCAGGCTATGGACATCAGAGATAGGCGGTAGAATAGGGCAGAATACGATAAGGCCGCTTCCTGCATGGTGCCCCGTTCGAGTGAACATTTGAACAGGGGGGTGGCTATCAGTAAATTTACAGTTGAACCCAGAGCATCCAGATCGCTGCATCCAAACATCCTTCCCGCCCTTACCTCTACCTCGATTTCTTGTTCCCTTTTCTCCACAAAACCACCAAACGAACTTTCCACTCAAAGTCAACCCTCGAAGCCATTATGGAGAGGGATCCAGCGTTCTTTGTTGCCCCAAGGCCCAAAAAGAGTGGGCTCGCGCCGCCACCCAAGAAACGCAAGATAGTGCACAAGGTCGAGGAAATCACATTCGACAAGGACGCCCGCACCGAATATCTTACCGGTTTCCACAAGCGTAAACAGGCCCGAATCAAGGCTGCGAAGGCGCAAGCAGAGGAAGAGGCACGGCTGGAACGAATTAGGTTGAGAAAGCAGGTACGTACCGGATGACCGCTGTCTTTCTTGGTTGGTTCCATGGCAGTAAGTCTAATCTACGTCGGGTACAGATCAGAGAGGAGCGGCAGAAGAACCTCGAGGAACATATCCAAACAGTGCACAAGCTTCTCCACGAGGCAGAGCGTGCCGGTACCGACGACAAACCCACCGAGAACAAGTCAGACGACGAATGGGATGGGCTATCCGAAGACGATGTGGCGGAAGAGCCTGCGCTTGATGTCGAGGAGGAGTACATCGATGAAGACCGCTATACGACCGTGACAGTAGAAGCCGTCAGCGTAGACAGGGACGGCATCCACAAACCACGGACCTTGAAGGACGAAGAAGATTCCGAGACGGAGAAGAACAACAAGAAGAAGAAGGCGGCTGAAGAGGCGGCGCAGCAGGAAGCCGACAAGAAATCAAAACGAAACTTCCCAGAGAAAAAGAAGAAGAGAAAATTCACATACGAAAGCCGACATGACCGAAACGTCACAGAGAGGAAACAGAGGGCAAAGAAAGCGAAGCGGTCGTGATAGGTTAGATGGCGAAGGAAATAATCTACCGCTATTCCTGACAGCGGTATCCCTTACGATATCTAGATCTTGTTTAAGTACTGTATGTGCAATGCTGGGATGATGGATTATGCTTTGAACTAGTAGGCAATATGAGTTGTACGCGGGAGTTAGATAACGGCTTGCTTTGTCCGTCTTATCTCCCTACTCGACAACCCGAGGACAAACGGCATAAAGGGTCAGGCTGATATTATCGATGCGGTGACGCTGTGAACAAACGTAAAGAAAGGAATTTCCACCATGTTCCGACTGCATCCGTTAACCAACTTAGATGTTGGCAATATCAGCCTGGAACTCTTCCAAGCTCTTCTGTACCTCGGCGTACTTCTTGGCCATCTCTTCGTACTTGGACTCCCACTGGTCGCGCTCGTTCTCGAGGGCCTGAACCTTGCGCTCGAAGTGGCCGGCCTTGACGTCGGTCTGGCGAAGCCTGTTGAAGGAGGAAAACATCATGTTAGTCTAAGGTGTCGCAAAGAAAAGGGGTTCAAGGGCACAGGGGTTAGGACCCTCCCCCATCTCATCGTCCAGGGGTGCGTGTATTTCGATGCAAACGTACTTCTCGTTGGTCTCGCGGAGAGTCTTGTCAGCCTCCTCGGCCTCCTCTTCAAGAAGTTGAAGTCTCCGTGTCAGCGTCTCGTTCTGAGTGCCTTGTTGCGCGCCATCCTCGGCGGCGCTCTTGAATTCCTTAACCTGGGTCTCGAGCTTTTCCACCTCACTTTCTAGCACGCTGTTCTTGTGGGAGAGGGAGGTGATCTCCTGCTCCTTCTGAAGGTTCTCCTGCTCGAGGACCTTGATCTTGGACTGGAGCTCCTCGACCTTAGCCGAAGCCTCGTCAGCCTCGAGGCGGAGCTGGTTCATTTTCTATAAGCGTGATCGCGCTGGTCAGCATTCCGTCGTCAAAGAGCATGGCGATAGCGGTGTCAAGCAGTCGCGGGCATGTTTAGGCCTTGACGGGCAGGCCTGGGGATACACGGATGTGGCGGTGGCCGTAGCTGGCTGTTGCTCCCATTAAGGGGTTACGCATCGCTGGGCAGTTGGTGGGGTCCACAACAGGGATCGAGCTCTCGAAAGCGATGATGTTTCTTACCTCCTTGATGCGGTCCATTGTGTCGGTATTAGGTGTTTGTGTGGTGGAAAGGTGAGATTAGAAGAGCGCGGTGTTGCGAGTTGAATGGTATCTCGAGTGCGAAAAGGGCAGTTTGTGAGGATGGTGTGGATGTGTTGGTTGGGTTGATGGAAGGGAAGAGGAGAAGGAGAGGAAGGTAGCGGACAGATGATAGTGGGTTTGCAATATGAAGAGTGCCCCTCCCCTCCATAACGGCCGCCTGGGCTGCGTGTCTCCCTCGCCTGCCGTGACTTGGGAGATACGGGAGCCATACATCGTGCCCAGATCGGGCCGGGGGTCCAGCTGCCCCTGGTCCAGTTGACCCAGTGCGTTCCAGTGCGCCAGCGGGCGGTCTGGCAAGTCTGACCATCTGAATGGGCTGCTTACAGCTTCCCGCTAGGTGTCTTTCAATTTCCATCCTCATCCACTGAAACTTGTCGGTCTGGATCCCCTGGATTGGATTCCACAGGCGGGCAGCAAGGGGTCGGCTTAAAGTGGGGCCAGTCAAGTTGAGCAGCTCACTCCGTTGCTGGGCCAACGCCTCGCCTCGTTCACCCACAAACAGACCGACGGCTCCAAGCACTTGAACTGAAGAGCATCCGATTACTGGACCTTTTCCCCGCACCACCTACATCGATACGACTATACAAACTCTTCCGGGCAGTTGGGAGCTATTCCATAGCAACACAGCAAGATGTTGAGAGCACATCAAGATCAAGAAAATCGCATTGCGCATCAAGCTGGGAACGCTAAACAACTCCCAGTGAAGACACATGGCGCTTTGTACCCGAAAACGCCGTTGAAGGTCCCTCTCAACGATGAGAACACCAGTCGCGTGTTTGCCGGAAAGGGCACGATTGTAAAAGGCGATAATGTCTTCACTAAGGGCACTGGGGCAAACATGATGACGCCCGGTGAGTGCTCTTCATGATCTCTTTCCACAATCGAAAGAGGTTGGTTGCGCAAAGGATATTGGTTGACCATTCAAAACAGCCCCTCGAACTGCCAGAGCACCGCTCGGGAACAAGACCACCAACGCTAAGGCAAGAGCGGCACAGCAAACCGGCGGAGGCAAGGAACTAGGCGGCGATCTCAAGTCAACCGTCAAGCCAACGACGACCCTTCGTCAAAAGCAAGCCGCGCCGCAGACCCAAGACTCCAAGCTGGACGTGCATGCCGATATCAAGCCAAAAAACGACGATGAGGAGGAGATCGAGTACTGTCCTCCCCCGGCACAGGACCTTCCGTACGAGTCCGACGTCCTCCCTGCGCACGCCTTGACCTTCGAGTCGCTGAAGCCCGAGAACATGTTCAAGGGATACTACGAGTATTACTACAAGAAGTTGGACGACAATGGTATGACTGCCAAGGAGAGAGAAATGGCAGAGCGGCAACAGCGTGACTTTACACGCGGCGACGAACAAATCAAGAAAGACATGGAGGAGTTCGACTGGAGCATTGGCGACATCCCTGAGAGCAAGGATCTCCTGAAGAAGACCCAAGTGGACGCAACTGCAGTTTCTTGCTCCGGAGAAACCAAGAAGACTGGGCGCCTACCAAGCAGGCCGCCTAGTACGTTGGTAGCGCGAAGAGCTGCTTCCGCTCTGTCCCATACTTCTGCGAGGGAACGAAGCATATCCCGCCCACAGGTGAATAGCAAGCCCTCTTTGACGGCCGTTAACAAAGGCAGTCTTTTTGCGCGCAAGCCTTCGCTATCAAATGCAAGTCACGCCAGAACCCTGTCGAAGGACCGTCCAATTTCTAGTGCAACATCCCGAAATACTCTAGGATACAGCAGAGGCAGATCTGTTTCCGAGGCTGCAAGGCCGGCTAGCGCTGCTGCCAGCAATCAACAGCAATCTGGGCCAAGGCCTCGCCCTTTCTCCCGCACCAGCAGCTTGGTATCCAATGGGTCAGACAATACCATCACTCCGGCTCGGTTTGCGCAGGCTCAGACCACACAAGATTTTCAGAAGCCACTCGGGCTTCTCTCCATCTTCACCCATGATGAGGAAGAAGAGCACAGTGACCATGAGACTGTGCCTCATTTCGATGATTCCGATGATGATTTTCAGCTTTCAACCGATTTCTGAGCAGAGGCGTTCAGTGGAAAGTCGAGCATTTGCTGAGGGACTTTTTCGTCCATTTTTCTACATGAGTGGCGTTGGTTTATTCTTTTTTATTTTATTTTTTCTCTTACGGAGTTCAGAGACTGGACAATGAGATGGATTATCACAATGGTCGGTCAGCTGGTTTGCCATGGTTGGTCTGGCCAATTCTTTTACGCACTATGCAACATTATGAGCGCCGTCATGGTTGGGAAAGGAATGGTTCCATGGTGTTTTATCTTCATTGTCGGAGCAAGCATGGATGATTTGGCGTCTAGTCGGAAGAAAGGCAAATAAATGACCGTAATGATGATGTTCTCGCAGCTTGTTTTGTGTTGGGCGTTGTCAATTGTTAGGCTGTCATATGGCAGAGCAGGGAACAAGGGAACCTTGTGGTTCTTACTGTGATTCAACAATCAGACGCTTTTTAGCCCTATGTAAACAGCCAAAAGCGAGTCTTTATGGTTAGCTTAAATTTTGAACAAAATACAGTTTTCGGTCGTGAATTGTTGGTGATAATTGCTACATAGAATCAAGCCAACAGCTTCAAAATAAGTGTTCTTCAGACTTCAATCCCTTTGTGGTGATGAAGATCAACAGCAGAGTTGGGGATCGTTGAAGCTGCAATGACGCAGTTGGTTGTAAACTAAGAACTGAAATGGTAAACCAACAGTGGAACACAGTGACTGACATGTGGATGCCCCTCCACCGGGCCACTTTGCGCTTTCACGCTCCTCCTGGCGGAAGGTAGCAGACGCGACTGACAAGGGAAATGAAGCGCGACACGGGCTTTAATTGCTGATGCACAGGCCAACTTGATGCTTGGCGCAGGACGAACCTGAGAGTATCTTTCCGCTTTTGGCTTAGCAGATCCCCTTATCCGCCTGCCGCCATGTTGCCCTTCCACGCTTGTTTCAACTTTCTTTCAGCGGCCGGCGCATCGAAGAATCCATGGTCCACAACAACCCGGTCTGCGCTGCCCATGCCCTTGTGCCCTTGACGCACCTCCTTTGAAGGAAGAAACACTCTCAAACTTTCGGCTTCATTCAATCCCGCCACGATTTTGCACTGCTCACAACGAACCATCGTCTCCCACTCAGCGTTTTCCGTGTCGCCGATGTCAGCAGGGCTCGCCGTCTCTATTTGATCCAGATTCATTCCTTCCTTCGCACACAATCGAGCTCACCACTCCACGCCCTCATTCGCTGCCCCGTTCACCACTCAGCCACTGCAGTCACCCCCCCGTTCAGCGTTCAGCGTCAGCGCCCGCCCTGATCGGCAAAAGCTCAGTCCCGCCCGTCCTGTCGCGTGGTTCTCTCTCGCTCTGCACGCGCGCGCGATCCTGCCCTTCACAAAAGTTATCGCAGCTCACGTCGCCCTCGACTTCGGCCACGTCCCAGCTCAATCCGCCCGCATCGATCCTCTCATGCATGCTATCTCGCAGTTTCGCCGGCTCGAGTGATGATGGTAGGAGGAAGGCGGGAGAGGTAGACGTTCCCCATTCTCGCAATGTCTCGGTCGTCCGGCGCGAGTTTCGCTCAGTTCTTCCCCGCCGCTCCGCGGGCTGCCAGGGACAGAGCTACGGAGCGAGAGCGGGCAAGAATGAGAGCGCAAGCTTCTCCGCCCACGCAGCCACTTGACACGAACGGCCATCGCACTCCCTTGTCCTCATTCACTTCCAACCGATCTGATGACGGAGCCAGTCCTGGCCGCTCACACATAACCTCTCTCAATCACAGCTCATCCGCCGGTGCTGACGCAACCCGCCCTCCGCTTGAAGATACCGAGTCGCTGCCCGGCGACACGCTAAACACGGTTGGCTCTGCAAGCTCGCATACAAGCACAAGCTCATCCATCTTCAGTTCCTCCACGCGACAGCCCGCCATGGCCTCAGCTTCAGTGAGGAACTCTCACACTCACAACTCCACCACCCCTCTCACAACCGCCGGCTCACCGTCATCCTTATATCTCTCTACATCCCTTCATGCGAAGCCGCACTCTGTCTCGCCCCATCATGCCGACAAGCAAAACGGCCTGACACCGACACTCAACGGCTCGGCCACTGATTCTCTCGTCCCACTCCCTGACGGTACCGAACGTGTCCCGCCCCGCGACCCTAGTCGCTCCGTCTTGTGCACCATATGCACATATGATCCTCTCCTGGACAAAAAACTGTCGAGCTCCGAAAAGAAAAAGGCGAAACCTATATACAAGGATTATGGCTTGGTACGTACACTGAACACGTCGGCGTGGAAGGGGGGAGGGCGTCATCTTTGTGAATCAATTGGCTAATA
This sequence comes from Neurospora crassa OR74A, assembly GCF_000182925.2. Classification (NCBI taxonomy): domain Eukaryota; kingdom Fungi; phylum Ascomycota; class Sordariomycetes; order Sordariales; family Sordariaceae; genus Neurospora; species Neurospora crassa. Next base: position 3,231,806 of record NC_026505.1, read on the forward strand.
CTGCTTATAGAACGATGAAGATGACGCTCCCCCTTCAGATCCACGCCTGGCGCACGGCGGGAAACTCAGCTACATCAACGTCAACTTTCACCTCCCCAAAGCACAATTGATTGATGCGCCGAGCAACCTGAAGCCCTATCCATATGACCCCAAGACCTCCTGTGGCCCGGGGCCCCCAGTCCAAATTCTGGTGAGAGGCTTCAATCCTTTGATCGCCTTCACAAAAGTCACCACCATATTCGCATCATTCGGCGACATTGCGGAAAGCAGCAACAAGATGCACCCAGAGACGGGAAGCTATCTCGGCTTCGCGACGATTCGGTACAAAGATTCGAAACCGACCTCTTCACGACCCGTACCTGTTCCTGCTCATCAAGCTGCCAGGAGAGCTGTCCGAGGAATGCACGGGAGGAGGATAGAGGCCAACCAAGTCCGCGTCGAGTTTGACCCCGAAGGCCGAAAGAGCAAGGCCTTGATGGAGGCTGTTCTTAAAAAGAGTAGGGAAACATCGCAGACCCCGAATGCTGCCTACAAGATTCCTACCGGGCCCAAACCAAGAGCTGGTGAGGTCATCCCTGGACCTCCGCCAACAGCCCCCAAAGGTCCAGCAGCGCACCGGGCCCTTGGAGGCTCCGAAGCCGGTTGGACCTCAACGAAGCCTCGACATCCCAACATCATCGAAACCGAACCGATCGTCAATCATATCAAGAGCGAGCCGTATATTTTTGTGGCGCATGAGTATGTTCCAGTGATGCCAACAACTGTGGCTCACATGAAGAAGCGGCTCAAGCAATATGGGTTTGATGACATTCGTGCGGATAGGACGGGCTACTACATTATCTTCCGCGATTCTCATTATGGACGAGACGAAGCAAGCAAGTGCTACAATTCCGCAAACGACACAGCGTTCTTCACTTACAGCATGGTCATGGATCTTCACCTCTTCGGTACGGTGGGCAAGAGCTCAAGGAGCTCTGAGGATCATCGCAGGCACAGCTATGGTTCGGAGAAAAGACCGCCACCCGAGCACCGACAACGTGATGATCAAGACCGGCGTCGCCGTGATGAAGAGGCGGACATTGAGGAGGAGAAGAAACAACGGGCCAAGAACCTCGATCCGGTCAAGGAGGCTGCCGAAGTGATACGACGAGAAATGACGGAGCATCTGCTCAAGACCATCCGTACCAAAATCACCCTTCCTGCAGTCTTCGACTATCTTAACCCGGTCAATCATGCTGCAAAGCGGCGTAAGCTTAACATTGACGACTCTCATAGTGGTACGATTCCATCGATTGTCTTCGATGACTCTGAAGGCAGGTCTTCTCCCGTTGGTACTCCGAATTCGAGAGCCGACCCGATTGAGAGGCGTACGGCTCGCGCTGATGTTTCAACTTTACGGGTCCGAAAGCTGAAGAGCAGGGGAGTAAACGCCCGAAAACATGGGTTCAACGATCCCTTTGCGCGGGCACGACCCACGCAACGAGTAGATCTCCGGTCTCTGCATCATCGTCTCAACTCCGATAGTGACGATGATTCTGACGATGGTGTGGACAACCGATATTCTATGATTCGGGACACAGAGGAACCGGAGTCTCGGCCAAGGAGCCGTGTAAGTTCAGAGGAGGACCGGAACAAAGAAGAAACTGGGTCCTGGGTTGCTGGTGAAGACGATTCAATGACGGAGGCCAGTTTCGCTCTTAACGATACATCAGCCCTGCTAAAGAAGCGAAAACTGGACCTTCCGGCAGAAACGGCTGTCAAGCGGCAGAAGAAAGCTGAAGAGCTCTTCGAGGCGACTATTGCACGTATCGAGACCGAACTGCCTTCACAGGAGCAGGCCGTGGAGTCTGTTACCCCCACAGGCGTCGAAGCACCATTGAATGGCCTACCTGATGCCGACGTTAAAGCCGAACCGGCAGAGGACAAAGAGACCGAGGATTCGCGGTTGCCAACCCCTATACCCGATAACACAAAACCGAAGAAGAAGGCCAAAGCCAAGAAAAAATCCAAGAAGCAGATCTTCGAGGAGCGCGAGGCGCTCAAAAAGCAACAACAGGAGACATTTGAGAGAGAGGCTCTTCGGGCCGCAGGGATTGAAGACATTGAAGGCACTCCGGACGCTGAAGCGAAATCCCAGGTTGGCGAACCCGAACCTGTACCCGAACCTGAACTCGAAACCAAAGGGGAAGCCCTGGAGGCTCCTGAGACAGAAAGCAAACCTGATCTGGATCCTGAATTGTATCCATCGGAGGTCGTCGACGCGCTTGTCCTACCCAAGGATTTCAACTTGGATATTGGAACCCTGAAACTGGTGCCATTCCACGGCGAGGATGGACCAGATGCCCAGAGGCTCCAAAGAAAGTTTGGTACCGCTAAGCTTGATTGTGATGCTGAGCTGTGGCTCTGGAGACGGAATAGGATCCGGCAACTCAATTCAGAGGATGGGTCAGTCGATAAACCAGTTGGAATTGGTGGTTATTATGTGCCCAATCCGACTGGATGTGCCAGGACCGAGGGCGTCAAGAAAATTCTCAATTCTGAGAAGTCCAAGTATCTTCCCCATCATATCAAGGTCAAGAAGGCCAGGGAAGAGCGGGAAAAGAATGCCAAGAACGGGAACACCAACTCTGTCGCTGCCGCCGCAGAAGCCGCCAGGCTCGCAGCAGATAGCCTGGTCGCCAAGGGCAATTCGCGTGCCAACCGTGTCAACAATCGCCGATATGTTGCGGAGATCAATGATCAGCGAAAGAACTTTGGGCAAGATTCGGATGTCTTGCGGTTCAACCAGCTTAAGAAGCGAAAGAAGCCAGTGAAATTTGCGCGATCCGCTATTCATAACTGGGGTCTTTATGCAATGGAAAACATCAACAAAGATGACATGATCATCGAGTACGTTGGTGAGGAAGTCCGACAGCAGATTGCCGAACTTCGCGAAGCCAGATACCTCAAGAGCGGCATCGGTAGCAGCTACCTCTTCCGCATCGACGATAACACCGTTATTGATGCGACGAAGAAGGGCGGTATTGCCCGATTCATCAACCATAGCTGCATGCCCAATTGTACAGCCAAGATCATCAAAGTGGAAGGGAGCAAGCGCATCGTTATCTATGCGCTGCGCGACATTGCTCAGAGTAAGTCTTTTAGGGTGGAAAGTGGCATGAGATGCAGTGACAGTCTGAGCTAACGCGGCGTGTTATAGACGAAGAGTTGACGTACGACTACAAGTTCGAGCGCGAGATCGGAAGCACGGATCGTATCCCCTGCTTGTGCGGAACAGCAGCATGCAAGGGGTTCCTTAACTGATCGAACAACGCACGATGCGCTTGATATAGCAGTAACGACTGTCACGGCTCCGGATGCTACGGATTTTGAGCGTTCCTCGTGATGGTGGAGGTTGATTGAATGGGTACGACGCAAAGCAAGGTGGTGAAGGATGGACGGTGTCAAAGACTGATCGGTGTAATATGGGCAACAAAACGGGCTGGTGTCTCCTTCCTTTGCCACTATGAGTTCCACTTATTTCCTGGTTACGCTTATATTCTCCTCACGAGCGGACAATTAATCCCGGACTACCTTGCCACGCTTTGGTTATCATCCTTTGGGTTCGTTCTTATTTCTCTTCAATGGCCGTTTAGGGGGTAGTTGCAGGCACCTGTCCGAACTCGCAGCAACCTTCCTGATATACCGTGTGAACTTTTCGAAAGATTTATTTTCCTTGGGACGGGCCTCAAAATTGGCGGATGAAGGGACTCGGACGGCTCTTGAAAATGGGTTTTCATGTGCTTTCCTCTACTTCGCTACGTGGGATGCCACTTGCCTTGGTCGGACTTGGGTGTGCCTTTTCATGGTGTTTCTGGCGTTTGTTAGAGGATATGTTAGGGTTTCGGTATTACAAGGACGGTATCTGGCTATCATTTGGGAAGGTTGAACACATTTGGCTCCTCGAAACGAATGAAACAGGCGTGGAAGATTCCGGGTGACAGGTTTAAGGTTATGGCCATTCTGTCGGTTATACTCAGCTCTCGGCCTTGAAGGTGTGAGAAATCAGGCTAGGCGGTCGACCCCTTTCAGTACCATGACGCTGGCTTGTATAGGCCCGACTTGATTCACATGGTGTTGACCGTCAAAGATAGAAGGGGAGGAAGTCAGAAATATCATTCCAACGGAGACATAGAGCTTAGTTGGGGGATGGGTTGCCCGCTAATGATAACAGGTCGCGTAACAGGGCCACTTGAAGTATTCGAATACAATTACGCTACCTATCTCTAGACCATAACCATTACTGCTAAGTGCGGCCATGTTGATTCGCGATCCATCAAGTGAAGTCTGCTTCACGGACATGCTGGGTTCCTGATGAAGTGGGAATGTCGGACATAGGACAGCGGTTCCCTCCTTTTTTTTACTTGGCTGAACGAACGACAACAGGGGCAGCTTGTTTACTTCAACCCGTCTTCTTTCAAATGCGTCATTGCCTGCTTGCCATGTCGCGATAAAACGAAACATCTGTGTGACCACAGGTAGACTTGTTCCGAAATTCCTTTGCCAGTTTGCCGACCTCGGGTCAACACCATACAATACCTCTACCACCACCGTACCTGAGCTCTGTCCAAACCAGATTACTTACCCTAACCCTAGGAAAGCTCTGGGCGAGTGGGATGACAGAAGCAATGCTAGGGGCTACTTGCAGGAGTTTGTGGCAGGGGAGAGCACCCGACAGTGGGAGCACCCTCCACAACCTCAAGTGGTGGGATCGGCGGGGTCATGGCTGGAGAGCGACCTACCTGATGGGGATAGGTACCTCTAGGTAGGTAAGCTGCTGTGGGCTACATACCTACAGTAGTATGTAGAGGTAGGAATATGGGGAGCAGGGGCCGCTGTCCTCCCACTGCGGCGGGCGGCTGCGGCTGCGGCCTGGGGTGCCTTACCTCGTCACCACCATCCCAAATTCAACGGCTCTGCTTGACCAAGCTTCCAACCTCCCACTGCCACCATCACCAAACAAACCGTCCTCGAATCCCTCAACACCCACATTGCAGCTTGATACGCCTGCCCTGCCATCACCCGAGCGACCCGCGCATAAACATATACCTACAGTCATTCTTACCTCGGATTCTCCTCGACCTTCTCTGAAACCTACCTCCGCGCCAATCGCCCTTTCGCCCAAGATGGCTCCCGTAAGCCTTGCCCCATCATTCCCCGCTTCTCGACAACGCGTTGCTTCATGTTGCAAACCACCACCACACCATCGCATATCTCCTATCTGACCTCGTTTACGACTTTGCCTGCTGACATGGCCTCTGAATAGCAACAAAATGGCGCCGAGGTGGATGGCATCCATACCGGTAAGTGTGCAGTCTGCGATTTCGTGCAACTTCTAGACTAAACACAAGGTTCATGTTATGCTAATAGCTCGCAGGCAAGATCTACTCGGTCTCCGGGTGCGTTCCCCATCACAACCCACCCCCGTGTCTCTCGACCAGCTCGCTAACCCATAGGCCCAAAGCCCCGTCGTTGTCGCCGAGGATATGATTGGTGTTGCTATGTATGAGTTGGTATGGTTCTACAATTGTCCTTGGCCACTAGTGGGGTGCCTGAGCTGAGACTGGAATTAGGTTAAAGTCGGTCACGATCAACTAGTTGGTGAAGTCATTCGTATCAATGGCGACCAAGCAACCATTCAAGTATACGAAGAGACGGGTAAGGCTGACAATCTCAAGTCACTCCATCCTTGCACTAGATGGCTAACCAATCCCTCGATAGCTGGTGTCATGGTTGGCGATCCCGTACTACGGACAGGCAAGCCTCTCTCTGTCGAACTTGGCCCTGGTCTCCTGAACAACATCTACGATGGTATCCAGCGCCCCCTCGAGAAGATTGCCGAGGCTTCCAACAGCATTTACATTCCCCGCGGTATTGCCACCCCTGCGCTGGACCGCAAGAAGAAATGGGAGTTCACACCGACCATGAAGGTTGGCGATCACATCGCGGGTGGTGACGTCTGGGGTACTGTTTACGAGAACTCGTTTATCTCTGTCCACAAGATTCTCCTCCCTCCCCGGGCCCGTGGTACCATCACTAGGATCGCCGAGAAGGGCGAGTACACCGTTGAGGAGAAGATCCTCGAGGTCGAGTTCGATGGCAAGAAGACCGAATATCCCATGATGCAGACCTGGCCTGTCCGTGTACCGCGCCCTGCGGCCGAGAAGCATTCTGCCAACCAGCCTTTCCTTGTCGGCCAGCGTGTGCTCGACGCTCTCTTCCCCTCGGTTCAGGGCGGTACTGTTGCTATTCCCGGTGCTTTCGGCTGCGGCAAGACTGTCATTTCTCAGTCCGTCTCCAAGTTCTCCAACAGTGACGTTATCGTATACGTCGGTTGTGGTGAGCGCGGTAACGAGATGGCTGAAGTCTTGAAGGATTTCCCCGAGCTGTCTATCGAGGTCGACGGCCGCAAGGAGCCCATCATGAAGCGCACGACCCTCATCGCCAACACCTCTAACATGCCCGTCGCCGCTCGTGAGGCCTCCATCTACACGGGTATCACAGTTGCCGAGTACTTCAGAGATCAGGGCATGAACGTTGCCATGATGGCTGACTCTTCGTCTCGTTGGGCTGAGGCGCTCAGAGAAATTTCGGGTCGTCTAGGAGAAATGCCGGCTGATCAGGGTTTCCCCGCTTACCTTGGTGCCAAGCTCGCCTCCTTCTACGAACGCGCCGGCAAGGTCCAAGCTCTTGGTAGCCCGCCGCGCGAGGGTAGTGTTAGCATCGTTGGTGCTGTCTCTCCCCCCGGTGGTGATTTCTCTGATCCCGTCACTTCTGCCACCCTCGGTATCGTGCAGGTCTTCTGGGGTCTCGACAAGAAGCTTGCACAGCGCAAGCACTTCCCGTCCATCAACACCTCCGTCAGTTACAGCAAGTACCTCACCATTCTCGACAAGTGGTATGAGAGGGAGTACCCCGACTTCCCCCGCCTCCGCGACCGCATCCGCCAGCTCCTTTCCGACAGCGAAGAGCTCGACCAGGTCGTCCAGCTGGTTGGCAAGTCGGCGCTCTCGGATCCCGACAAGATCACGCTCGACATGGCGACGCTCATCAAGGAGGACTTCCTCCAGCAAAACGGCTACTCAGACTACGACCAGTTCTGTCCTATTTGGAAGACGGAGTGGATGATGAAGCTCATGATGGGATTCCACGACGAGGCACAAAAGGCAATTGCTCAGGGCCAGAACTGGAACAAGGTGCGCGAGGCCACCCAGGATCTGCAAGCCCAGTTGAAGAGTCTCAAGTTCGAGGTGCCTAGTGAAGGACAAGAGAAGATTTGCAAGAAGGTATGTATATCTCTTTTCTGAGCCCTTGTTTCTCGACGTTTGTCAAATGGTATAAGGCTAACCATTTATGTGTGCTATAGTACGAGGCGATACAGCAGCAGATGCTGGACAAGTTCGCGTCTGTCATTGATGAGTGAACGAGCGCCGGGATATACAGTAGTCGAGTTAGCATAGATGGAAGCAAGAAGCAAGCATGATGCATGGGCTGTCTGTCCGGGGGATTATTGAAACGGGAGGAGGGTGTACATGAAATGGGTTTATGAGGGTGATGATGATGAAAGACTGTTTTAGTTGAATTTTGTTTTGTTCACTATTAGTTCGTCGTCGTTGTTGAAGTAGTGTTGTGAACGTTGCTCACTTGTCGTGGGACCCTAGTTTTCGAGCACCATGCTATTAATGCCTCTTGAATGCGCTTTCGACCTGCACAGCTCTAGCAACCGTGCTTGAATCACTTGATCATATGTATATACCCTTGCTTGCCTCTTCTGGCTTGATTCATGGCTTGATTCAACCTTGTATATAGATAGCCCTCTCTAATCACGGTAGTTAAAGGGCTCGAGCAGTCTCTGGGTTGAGTTAAGTGAGTGATGTTGCACTCGTCAACGTCGTCATTGATCTTATTCAATGTGCTAGTCATGTCCATCGTTGCAGTATCTAGGTAGCGGTGGTGATACAAGAAATTCGGGCTCGCAGAGACCGAGATAAGATAGATAGCAACATGGAGATTCACATTCCATCCATCCTCCTACACCCAGATATTCCCAACACACCAGATCTAATATCATGGTTGCCATCCAATCTGGCGAGCTTTGGTCGAATCCCAACCCAATTACTGGGTTGATACTAAGTCTGTCGCCCGACGCGATTTCCTCCTCACCGGCTCCAAGGTTCTGGTGTGTACCCATTCCCCCTTCCTCCTAGCTGTTTCTTTCTTCCTTGGGAGAAACTGCCGGGTTCCGCCCGGCTATGACTGTCGTCGATTTGGTTGGAACGTGAATCGCGAGCATGAGCATGGATTTGTATCCTTCGGGATGTTTTGTTGGTGGCAGTGGTGGTGGTTCACGATCCTGACTTCAATCAGTCCAACGAGTCTTGTCCCAGCTCCGGTTCCGTAAATCCCGTTGATAGATTGAAAGGCGAGAGCGTGCCCAAGGTTCGATTGGTAGTTGTGTAGTCGTAAGTATACTGGATGATATTTACACGGCTTCATACTCGTTTTCATATCAACAATTGGAAGATTCTCGTGTCGTCGTCGTGATGGTCGTGGTCTTGGGTAAGCGTTTTGATCAGTCGCAGTGGCCTGATTACCTGCCCTTACGTCCCTTATTTTTTTGACATCGAGGTGTCAATGGCATAGGCGGCCCGGGAGCTGAGGCTGCTTGTGCATTCATGGCAGCGGCGACCTCTGCTCCCACTCCTTTGTGCAGTAATCGGCTGTTTTGTTCAAGTTGTCCGGCCTGAGTTTGGTGGGGATTGATGGGAAGGGATCCTCAAGCATGGTATTGGTCGACGTAGTCACTAGTGCAGGAGAGTGGCCGGAGGCGGCCGCAACGAGTTGCTTGCCCGAACTGGAGGACTTCTGTTTCTTCTTCTTTTTGTGAGAAGCAAAAGGATTAGCCGGTCGTAGGGGATGGAGGAATTGTGTGTAATGGGACACACCTTTGAATTTTTCAAATATATTGGATGGGTGGCAGAAGAAGGTATGATATGCCGTTCATGAATCATAATCCACTACTCATAGAAGAAGTGATATGTATTGGCTCGTATTTCTGGTGGATTTGATGGCCCTGTTAAAACAAACTGGGACATGTATACATACGGCTGGATATGGTACCCATGTAGGATGGGAGAGAGTAAGAGAAAATAATGGATTGCCCTTACACAGATTTGTCGTTCTCAGTTCGCTTTTCGGAGGTTGTTGATGGAATGATGTCGCCGTTAACCGTGGTTCCACTCCATCTTGTAGATGTTGCAGTACCTGTAGGTTCCCAATTTGACCAATCATTGTCGTCCACCGAGTCCATCGCCAGGGGAGTCCAAGAAAATCGCTTGGGTGACCTGGATGCATCTGTTTTGGATCGCATCAGTGCTGGGGCTGGTCGCGACGGAGATTTCAGCGACTCATCGGCCGTCGAATCCTGACTTTTCTTCGGAGGGCTGGTGGACCGTGATGTGGGCACGGCGGGTGCCCAGTCGGATGCTATAGAAGATCGGTTCCTCGGGGTGTTCAGACCGGATGCCCTGAATCCATCTTGCCCTCCCGTGTGGCTAGAGGAAGCCGTGCCGCTCTTCAGCATGGGCGTCATACTCAACTTGCCGTCCGCGCCTCTCATGTACATGCCCTGTCCGGTGACGGGTTCGTCTCCTACGGTAGCTTGCCTCAGATCTTCCATGAAAGTCCACAATCCCATCCTGAGGTCCTGGGCAATTCCTTTAACCCCAACAGTTTGTGATGTGGATTGGGGGGCCCAAGATTGATGTTTTGGCCGATATGTCGGGCTGAAAGCAACATTGCGACTATTTTCTGATCCATCACCGCGTCCAGGAAAGTCACTACTTGGTTTTGTAGGTGAGAGCAATGATAGCGTGCGTGCATGTCCTCCTTGAAATATACGACGGCGCCCATTCTCGGGAAGTGGCTGATTTTGGTTCTGTAGGCTTTGTAGCAATGCTTTCCTTCTGTCGAGTTCCACGGCCCTTTTTGTTGCCTCCTCATCTTGGAAAGTCGGGACCAAACCGACGGGACGCAACGGCCTTTCACCTCGTTTCTTGTAAGCTTCATAGGTCGCCCACTGCTTTTTCAGCTGGGCCAAATCCGACTCGGCACGAGTAAGTTCTTCGCGGAGCTCAAGAACACGGCGCTCTTGTGCTGCAATGGCGGTGATAAAGTCATTGATATCGGCGGGCGACGTTAATGCTGGGGTATCTAAAGGGGTTGATGGAAAAGAGGCGGTGGTCGTCGAGGTCGGTATGGGTCGCGAGGGATTAGGGTTCGGCGGCGCGATCGGAAGTGTCAGGGAAAGACGATGTGTGGTTCGGGACGCTGTGGAAGCTGATCGTGTAGAGCGGTTCTCAGTCAGGTCGTCGGCATGGGCGAGAGCTGTGGCAATGGCTTCCTCCGGTATGTGTCGAGCCTCGGTTTCATCTGTACTTATCCCACGGCGAGCGCGAGATCGTAGAGAAGAAGTTCGGCGGGGAAGAGAGGCGGACTGCATTGTGATCTGACCAAAGCTGCTCTGAGGTGATATTATGTGTGCCATGACGAGGGAATTCTCGTCCCGTCGAAGTTTGCTAAGAATTGGTCCTGAATATCTGGCTTTCTGATGAATAGTAGCAGTGATGATAAACGAATGTGCTGTTGCTGTTGCTGTTGTTGTGTTGATGTTTGGTGGATGATAGGGAGTGATGGTGGGGGCGCAGGGGCGGCGAGTGCGAGTGGTTCGATGTCGATGTCGATCGCAAAGCTGCCGGAAGGCCTGTCGGAGGGCTGTGTTTGTAATTGTTGCGGTGGGAAAGCGAGTCGTTCTTCTGGCGACGACGGTAGCCGTGTGGATGTTCAATGGATGGCTATCACGAAGTAAAAGAGCGTTGGCGCAGGCCGAGATGAAGCCGGTGATGAGAACTGGTAGGGCGGACCGGAGCGCGGCGGTGGAGGAGAACGAGGGCATTTACACTCGGAAAAAGAGAGGACCAGAAAGCCCCGAGAGAGAGGAAAGCTTCAACAACTGCGTGCCAGGACAGGGGACCTCATCTCGGTCCTGTCATGGAACCGTGCTGTTTAATTGGCGAGGATGGGTGCTTTCCCCCTGGTTGTAGGGCATGGGGTGCCCCGGATCTCAGCTGGAATCCGGTGATGCTATTCGCCCTAGAGTCGCTGACCCAGTCGCCAAACGGCGTCTCCGCAAAGCCCCGCGGGTGGTGATGGCGACGGCGTGGTGCCTGGAGCTTCTAGACTCTGGAGCCTGCGCCGGCGTTGTATATTTCGACAACCTCAAATATGTAACGATCGCTCAGTGAAAAGGCGCCTAGTCATTGGTCGCACCGTGTTTAGATGACTCCCCAAAACGGCGAGTCCCGTCTAGAAAAACAACAAAAGGTGGAGGCCCGGTCTGTTTACGTGATCCAATGTTTCCGCGTTGAATTGCAGGACAATGCAGGAACTGGAGAAGCGTCCACTGTCTGCAAGGATCCAGGCGAAGACCGTTATTGAAGAGCTGGGTTGACGGGAAGATGGGAAAGAAGCATGTTATCAACGGAAAGATGTTGAGAGATGTAAGAGTTCAGGGATAGAGAGGTTGTGCTCTCATGATCCCCAATGCTTCTCCTTTATGCGTCGTCAATGGGAAAGAACTACGTGCAGTGCTTTGGGTGGTGAACATGGTCAAGTTCTCCCGAGCCGTGAATTCATGCATGTTTGTGTTTTCGTCCACTGCAGTCTTCTCGTGTTATATGCTACTGCAGGTGTGACGGGAAGCAACAGCTGCCAGTTGGCAGGCAACTTGGGTATGTAATTGGGTTAGGTGGGTACCTCTATAAAGCTTTGGCGGCCGGTTGCTAATCTACTCCGACCAGGCACTTGCACTTGGGTTGGCGTCACGAAGCTCTTTCTCCGTTTTCATGTTCATCCCGTTGTCAGTTCTCCAGTCCACCAACAACAATATGAGCGCCCCAAAGTTAATACCACCCGGCCTCCGGCATGTGGACCCAGCTGTGGCACACATCGATACATCTCCAGACCCTGATCATGATCTCGAATATTGAAAGCAGAGAAGAAGATACTACATGAAACGAGACTTGGTAGTTCAGCATATGCCAGGCACTCCCACGCTGGTCAAAGCGTACGCAATTAAATAGGACGAACTATTCCAACGTTTCAAGTTCGTCCTTTGACTACGCCACTGCGGATGCCTTCCATGGACACCAACAAATCGAAATGTGCGGTCGATGGGCACGCTCGAGCTGGCAAGCTCACGATGCCCTCCACTCGACACATCAATCCAAAGCCACAGTATTCCGGCCCGTACCCTGCCACATATTGTGAATACGGATCTGTGCCCCAGTAGGTAGGCTGAGTCTGCCAGCTTTCAGTACAACCAAAAAGGTTCAAAAGCAGCGGCCTGGGAATACTTTGGATCCTCGTCAAGGATTCGCTGGAACTTCCAGCTGTTGATTTCTACCGCGCTTCAGTTATATGTTTTACTTCTCTGCGTTTCGTCACTGGGTCTTGCGCCGGCTATCTTGTTGTTGATACTCTCCGCTGCATACAAAATTACTCTATCGTGTCAGCCTGCCCGTATGTAGGAGTTGACTCAGACGGGCCCGTGGAACCACAAGCACAGCTTCGATTATAAGCTTTTGCTATGATCCACTTAGTCCATAATCAACAGCCCGATTAGCTCAGCTGGTTAGAGCGTCGTACTAATATCAGTACTCTGATATCAAGTCAATGCGAAGGTCAACAGTTCAATCCTGTTATTGGGCATATCTTTTTCCAGTTTCTCTGTCTTGTACTATCCATCACTTTTGATAGTGAAGCTCTCGTATTTGTACCCTTTTTTTTCCTTTCTTCTGCAATCTTTTCATTTTAACCCTGCTTCCCCCTGCGATTGCCCGTGCTTACAAACTTCAAATTGGAAGACCATACATAAGATTGGCAAATATGGAGTGTCCGCTCCCATCGCGCGGCACAAGGACGTCGACCTATTAACCTGAACCATACGGTCATACCATGCTAATCATGTCATATTTTCGTAAGTTCAGCTGGGCCTGAGATCTTCACTTGAGGGAGCATAATCACTAGACATAGCGATCAAAGATCTAGCTCGTGGTGTAACGCTGGAAGGAAAGTCGGTCTGCTTCGACTATTGTGAGGCCTGCCACCTAACAGCGGCACTACTTAAAAACAATCAGAGGGACAGGACTCGGTCAAACCAAGCTGACTAGCTGAACTACACTGCCAGATTCTGCCATAAAGCGTAAACGGCCATATCAGCACTATAGAGATACAAATTCCTGCATAGTGCCACCTAGGTAAAAGCAACCCCTCTCGATCCTTTACTTGGTCCAGAAAGAGCATTGGTGGGTAGCATAAGTGGTGAGTGAGGCTGGCGCTGTCGGCTGGTCTACATGAGAAACCGAGAATCTGAGACCCTTTTAGACAATACCGGCGGAGTGGAGGTCGACGTTGTCAATGGAGGCTTGAATTGCGGCAACAATTCAGCCATTCCCTTCCGTGTTACAGCCCTGCCCTCCAGCTGGTCTCCTGGATCTCACCTGCGCAGCGAGACATAAGGACCGCGCAGCAGCTCATCGGAGGGAAACACAAGTGCCTCACAGACGTTTGGGACTTCGCCTGAAGCGTCATTGCCTTATCATGGTTGGCCTGCTTCTTGAACGGTTAAGCATGATTTAAATGCTCTCAATCCCCGGACTGCTCAACAAAAAAAAAGGTTGTCTGTCTTAATCCCGAAACTCGCTCTTTTTCATGCCCGCTTTCTGACCGCTTTGGTGCCTACGGCATCCAGTTTCTCGCAAGGCATCGGTCAAAATGAACCATACGAGTCAAGAAGTACTGACCACTGGTATTGGAAGTTCCAATCGAGGAGATGGACCATACCCCACTGTGATCAGAAAATGCGAGTGTGTCTAATATCGGCTTTAGAGACGTTTTCTCAAATTTTAGGTATCTACCTCACCAACAGAGCATCGGTATCTGTTCAGCGACATTCTGATTGGAAGAAGGGGATGAATGGAGCAGATATTACGAGAAGGAGCAAGGGATGAGAAATCAGGCCTTGTGCCTCTGCTCTTGAGTACCATGCATCAGAACTCAGTGGCTATGAAAGCAAAGCTTCGGTCGGATACATTGTCATGGCACTCTGCAATTGCATTCCCATGAGTGATAGCCTACCTATCTAAAAAGCCCTTCTCCGGAGACAAGAAACTGGATCGACCGAACTACTTCTGTCCACACGGGAGGTGATATGTCTCCAGTGCAATGGTGCAAGTAAGCATACACGACAGGACTCTATCAAAAACATTGCCAATAACCAGAGGATCTGAAGCGGGGTCAAGGCTGCCAAAACCGTTACTCCCTGTGATGGTATGTCTCCAGATTACGGTTGCTGCTTATGTTGACCTGCAAAGTCAATGGTCTGAAGGATTCCATAGGATTAGAACAAAGTCTTCGGTACCAACGCCGAGCCTTTCGGGTATGAGAGTGACCTCAACGAGGGGTTTCCATTGACTGTCTCTAGCGATTTTAATCAGGGGGGTCATATACCTAGTCATGCTACGGTTTGATTTCTCTGAAGTACTTCTCTTCCGTCGCGAGCAGATAGTCAATCTTATTGGCTGGTGAACAAGATACGGTAGGAGGGTCGCACCACCAGATCCTTCGATGTCACAGTACTCGGTTTAGATTATACTGGACCAATGGTTATAGGGTCCCCCACGTAAGGACCGAAGCATGTCATCACAGGCAACGAGGCTCGGATTTGGTCTCCATGGGGGATCAGTCCGTGAGGTACACACACTTCGCAAAAGCGCCACGCAAAGGTTTCGACATTGGCATTTCCCACAATGGATACATTTACTCATCCGCTATCTCGCGGCACGGATCGATCCCGCGTTCATATGAGCCGAAACCAAGAGCCGCCAGCGTTAAATGTGCAGAATGGCATTTTGGATTTGGCATCTACCTCCTCGCAATGCTCGCATTGCTGTTGCAGGCCTACTATGGCTCAGAAGCTCAATGAGAGGACATCATGTACCAAGCCATATCAGTCACCGTAGGATCCGGTTAGTAAACAAAACGACCCTTGCCAACAGCTGTGAGATCGTCAGTACCTTACATCCCCCCAATTGCAAAGCTGACATCTTTCGACAACGGTTCGCACTGACAAAGGGTCTCCGCAGATCCGACCTCGCCAACATAGAGGTACCGTAACGGTCTTGGGCCCCTTATCACGGGGCAGAGACTTGAGCACAAGACCCTTATTCTGTATTGGTCTAAATAATATGGTAGTAAGCTTAACTAGTATCTCAACATTACAGATCTGATATACCCGCAACAGGTATATCTTTAACCATAGCCTTATGCAGGACGCCACCGCTTCCTCTTTGAGAGGTTAGGAGGGCCCAAGTCCCGTCCCACACCTCCTAGGTATTTGCCTCTTAATTGTAAAAAGAAGCGGGTGCCATCTTGTCGGAGATAAGGAAACGATTCTTGCCTTTTTACATTCTTTTGGGTGTGCTCAATCATTCAACTGGATTGTGTCACGAAGAGCAAGGCACCGTTCGTGGGATTTGGGCTTTTGCCATCTGCTGGTCTGTTGCTTCCCTTCCTTGTATAGCCAAGTGTTGTTGCTTTTGGAGTTACAATCCAAGTGGATTACACTTCTTCTCTTATTCACGCCTTTGAGCTCCTAGAAGCCAACTACCCCGTTAGAGTTCAATGATCTTCGCCAGTAACTCCTGCGTTAGTCTCAGTACTGGTCCCCGATGAATGTGGGAATCGGTCTCTCTTTGGCCGTCTTACTCTATTGTCTTCTTGACCCCGGTCGATCTGAAGACTGAATCCTTCACCTTGGCCCAATCACAAGCTTCACCTTCCCCATATACTTCTTTTCCTGCTTACAAAAGTGCTAAGCAAAAGAACCACCTGCAGACACACCTTCCAACTTTTCCAGACTCTTATCTCATCCAGAGGCGCCGTGTTCCCCTCTTTCCCTTCATGGCAGCCAAAAAGGTACAATCTTACCCCTACCCGCGCACCAACGCCGTGAAAAGCTTAGTGTAAAGGGTGCTCCCGTTACCGAACCGATTGCCGTCTTTCAGTAGATGGTCCTGGACGTTCCTCATACGGAGCACACGTAAACGCAGCCGTTAGTACCATACTATCCTTCAAGCGGGCTGAGCATGTCTCCCGATGATCCTACCGAAGGTACTGGGCCCCTTCTCTACATTCCCTTTAGGTTTCGGGATGTAAGCCCGGATTGCACTTCTGCTTTCCCATGAAAATCCGCTCAAGGTGCCCACTGTACCAAAGAAACATGGTGTCACAAAGGGGTCGAGGTTGTGATCCTGAATATCACCCGGGAGTTCACTTCGGGACTCCAAACACAACTCCACGCCAAAGACCCAATTCAATTTATACATCTACCCGGCTTCTTCTACACCTCAATGCTGGGTTCTTGTTTTGTGTGTTTCCCATACCACATCAACAAGTTCGAGGTTTCAGATATCCTCGGCTTCAAGATCACCATCGACCCGTATCAACAAGTAACGATCACAGCAAAGTAGCACTGTGTTCATTGAGACCCCAATCTCAAAAAGTTCATCACGTCGAGGGCAACAAAATTGTTCGGAGAAAGCTTGTCTGCACGACACTGACGAAAGCTCGCGTCTATAACAAAGGGTCTCTGTCACCCAGCTGGATTTCACCCAAACCACACACAAGTACCACCAGCACCACCATACTCATACACATACCTCAAGATGGGACCGAGCAGAGACGCTTGTGACCGGTGTCATACCATGAAAACCCGATGTCAACGAACTCCGCAAACTCGGGAATGTGTCCGATGCAACCGACTCGGTATCTCGTGTACTTACTCTCCTCCGGGCCGGACCGGTCGCCCACTGGGTGCTCGCAAAGGGGGTTCAGAGAAGGGCAAAAAAGAAGCGGCCGCAAGGAGCAGTCAGTATCCTGCTTTCCTAGATTCTAAAGGATGATCTTATTGACGATGTCATACAGGAAAAGGGGGACGCATTTCACCAATGGTAAAAACGCACATGTCAACATCATTGGGAATGCCAACGCCCGGACTCGATCACAGTCTGCAGATGATGCCCGACGGGAACTCGGGGGTAAACCCGAGTCTCCTCGGCGACTTCGACCTGTTTTCCGCTTCTGCTTACCAAGCGGAGCTTGACTACCTTTCCTTCCCTTTCATGGACTCCTTTCTCGCTGAAAGCGCCGGTGACCTCACATTTGCATTTGCGAGCGCCATGGATTCGCAACCATCCTACTCCTCTGGATCTTCCAGCCCTCCTGGCCCATCGTCTCCGCGCACCCCCGCGACACCACACCAACAACCCTTCCAACCCTCTTCCAGTCATGATGAGCGCGCATGGAGTGTAAACAACACCGACTCTTTTTCAGACCCGGGCTCACCATCTTCCCTTTTCACTGAGAACATATTCTCCCCATCCTTCATTCCTAAGCCGCCTCGAAACAACCAATATTTCCCCTCAGACGAGCGCAGCGACAACGGCGAAGGCGATGGAGAGGTTCTTGTCCGTCTTCTTGACCTGCAAGCCCGCATATCCAAGCTCGTCAAGCATCTTCACGGAGGTCGTGGATCCTCAATTGACTGCGAAGAGGTTTTAAACGCAGGCAAATCGCTGATCAGCTTGCTCGACAGCGTTGGCGCTCCCTCCAGATTCTTCTCCAGTTCATCTTCCTCGCCATTTTCAGACAGCAGGATGTCCGAGCCAGCTAGTCCCATGTTCTCTAGCAGCTCGAGGTCGACCTCCTCATCCACATCTTCTGCGCTACTATCTTCAGAAAACACCATCCCCAGCAACGTCCTGATCCTTTCTCTCTCTAGCTGTTACGCAACTCTGCTCCATGCCTACGACTTACTGGCTGATCGCCTGCATCATCATCATCAACAGCAACACAGTCACAGCCATTGTCAAAAATATGTTTCAGGCATACAAACGCCGCTACTCAGTCCTGCTTCGTCTATATCTTCTTTCTCACCCATAGAACAACAGCAGGGTTATTTTTTCGGCAATGGGCTGAAACACCAAGCACAACAACCACTGGACGGTGGTAATAATGCCCAGCTTCATGCTATGGCGCAGATGGTGCAAAAGCTTAAAAATACGTTGCAATGTTTTATGGGAAGGCTGGGTCAGGGAAGTAGTGGAGCCAACGGAGCGCTCGGTGCAAAGAAGAAGAAGAAGCAGAATCCGAATGTGCATTTGGATATGGAGAGCTGCTGCGGTAACGCGAGTAATGATGATGACTTGCTGATGAGCCTTTCCAAACCGGCGTTACTGGAGATGGGATGGGGAGAGGAGGAGTTGTGGCAGGGCATGAACTGGTGATGATGACCTTGTAAACTCTTCTTGCCTGTATATATCTTTTTTGTTGCTCGCCTGTGATTGTCACACTCGCTCTTATCTCTCTTGGACGGGTTTCCGATAGGGATTTTTTTTTCTTTTCTCTTCATCTTTTCCTTTTTGGTTTCTGCGAAAGTGAAGCATTGGGATGATGTGCCGGCGGCTTATTGCTTTTGATGGAATAAGGTTCATAGAAGGTTTGATCATATTGGAATAGGGGGAATGCACATAAAGATCATAACGATGAAGGATTCCCTGTATTGAACTTTACACCAAGAGAATTTACATGATTGGTTGCGCTTTTGTTAACGTCGCCTAAATAACTTGGTTCGGTCATTTGTTGTCCCAATCTTCCCGGGCAGGAGAGAGCAAGCATAGAGCAGCCAAAGAAACAAATTAAGTGGCATCCTTTCGTTATACCGACAGTCCGACTGCCAGCAAGGACCGAAATCGTCAATACCTAGGGATCCCTGCCCATACTGTCTGTACCTTTGTCTAATATGGGACTGGCTCGATCGCATCGTGTATTTTCATCTCTACCTGCCTTTCGTCCGAACCTCCAACCGGCCTTGGTGGGGAACTATGCTTATTTTAACATTGAGGTTGATGATAGCCACACTCCACGAACATGGGGGACTATCAGGAAATGTATACAGCCGAGAACGCTATAAAGAAAGATCCAGAACCGAGTTGCCCTCACTCGATAGTATTTTGATTTTGGGAATGATATAATCATGAGTACTGGTTGGTAGCTCATAAACACTACGCTTTGACGCTCTCTCATCCGAAAATCATATACGCCCGCATGGCTCAGTGGTAGAGCGCATCACTAGTAATGATGAGGTCGTCAGTTCGATTCTGGCTGTGGGCATTAGCTTTTCCATTTTTTTTTTTCATTTTCTCTTTTTTTCATTTTGATTTGACTGCTTTTGCACGATCACCCTTTTCTTCTTTTCTCCAGTCCACTTGTAGCCAACTACAATCATATTCACATTTTGTCGCAAATTGTGGTTTCCTTCCGTCAGCAGCTGGATGATATTTGTCTTCATGATCATTAATTCTTCTAAGTGTCTAAATCTATCGAGCTTGACTCTACACACGCAAACAAAACAAACATATGAATGGGAAAGAAAAGTGTACATAGAGAGGAGGAACATAAAAAGGATGACATAATGTCGTCACAGTCATGACAATGGAAAAAGGAAACAAACCGAAAGAAGACGAAAGAGTTGTATGAAAGCCCAAGAACCTACCAGACTCCAATAACACCATGGCCGAAAACGCTTCTAATGCATCAACCACTCCTCCACCATATCCCCTTGTCAAGCCGGTAACATTGACGAACCTCTTAATCTTTCATGGCTCTCACTTCATCATCGACTCCAGCACGCTCCCTGCCTTAATCTCCATCTCCTCAAACTCCCCTTCATCCGTACTCTGAATAGTAACCGCCCCACCCGCCCCAATCCGCCACACCTCTTGTTCCTCCAACTTATTCCTTACCAGCGTTCTAATGACCACCGCAAAGTCTCCTGCGCCACCAACATCCATATATCCCAGCACACCCGCATAGACACCCCTCGGCCGTTTCTCCAGATCAACCAAGATCTCGCACGACCTTTTCTTTGGCGCCCCCGTCATCGATCCCGGAGGCAACGAGTTCTTGAGGACATGCAGTCCCCTGGGAGCGCCGGGTAGTTCCGAGGGAGGCAGTTGGCCCTCGATGACGCTCACGAGCTGGTACACCTTCTCGTACTCCTCCATGACCATCAGCTTGGACACCCAGGTGTTGTCGGCGCCGACGACACCGGACAGGTCGTGGCGGATGAGGTCGACGATCATCAGGTTTTCGGCCCGTTCTTTGCTGCTGTTGAGGATTTCGCTGGCGATGGAGTGGGTCATCCCAGGGCCCTTTTTTACAGTGCCCTTGATGGGTCGGAACTGGCAGTGGCCGCCGCGCGACCAGGAGAGAAAGCGCTCCGGGCTGGTACCGACAATGGATATGTTGGGCAGGTTGAGGTAGGCGCCGTGCGGGGCTGGGTTATTAAGGCGCATCTTCTTGTAGAGGGACCAGGCGTCGAGGGGTGAGTGTGAGTTAGAAGATGGGTCCGAGGGGATGACGATGGAGCTCTCGTCTGTGAGGCAGAGCTCGTAGGAGTCGCCGGCTCGGAGATGGTCTTGGCAATTTTGGACTTGCGCGCGGTAGGAATCGCCGGTCGGGCGGGTGATGGTGGAGCGGGCGAGTGTGTCGTTGAGGTGACGAGACTCCGCAATGGAAGTGAGTGACGGGCAGTCAGATTTGCTGGAGGCAGCAGAAACGGAGTCGATAAGGCTACCGACGCGGAGAATCCAGGTCCAATCATTGGGCAGAAGGGATTGGACGTAGATCTGGTTGGTGTGGTGATCGATAACGATGCTACGGTGGATAAAGGCAAAGTTGATGTCGGGGATAGCTGAGCCGTCGGTTGGCTTTTCGGGAAGCCTGACGTCGATGGTCTCAAGTCCGGCCTCGTACGAAATATACCCCATAAACCCGCCCCAAAAGGGGCTGTCGGCGGGCAGGTGGCCGGCAATGAATCTGTCCATATCCGAGCGCAGCTTGGACCGGTCGATTTCCTGGTTCTGGGGGTAGTAGATATCGAGAGCCTCCTGAAAGAGAGGCCAGCATTCTTCGATCGAATCGATGTTCTTGGAGTGATTGCCATATCTGAGCGTGCGGTCATAAGAGCTGTAGGTGACGTTCGCGGTCTTACCGGGAACGACGAGTCCAAGAATATCGAAGCGACCCATGTTGTGTCCTTGCGAGTCCAGAAGAATGACCTCGTCATCTCGGTGACCGAGCTTCTCCAGAAGAACAGTGGGGGTCACACCCTGAGCTGGATATTTGGCCCAGCGGAGGAAGATGTCATCACGGCCGGCAGCCGAGCGCAGTTCTTGAGCGAGGTGAGATGCCTGTAGATGACCAGACTGAATAGGTGCGTCCACAAAGAAGCTGGAAAGCGAGTTGGGAAGATAACGACCAGTGAGCTCCATGGTCTTGACCCGACCGTTGTTGGCCGACCACCGAAGGGCATGCCTCCACCAGTTCACGAGCAAGTCCTTGCCAGCTTCCGAGGTACAGATGGATTCGGGATGAAACTGACACCCCCAGAACGGCTTGGAGACATGGCGCACAGCCATCAACACTGGGCCGTTATTCTCATCGCTAAGATCCCAAGCGAGAGGCAACAGATCAGGGCATACATTGTTTGGTTGCCAGAAGTGGGTCGGAGGAGCTCCTGTTAGCTCGAGATCGGCATGAAGCGAGTGATACTGAGTACAATCGAGATCACCGAGTCCTTTGAGAATATCGGTACCTTGGTGCGTGGATCGGCTGACAATGCCATGGCGGGGGCTCTTGAGTTTCTTGACATCGGCACCATGGTTGAGGCACAGAGACTGGAAGCCGAGGCAGATGCCAAAGATGGGAAGGAGTTCTGTGCCACTGAGAGCCCAGAGCTTGTCAATGAAGCCAACATCTTGGGGGTTTCCAGGATGACCGGGTCCGGGCCCGATGACAACGCCATCCACGGCCCGAAGCAGCATGTGAAGATCCCTATCCGCCTGCTTGTCATCGATGCGAACCATGATGACATTTGCGCCTAGACGCTCCTCGAGAAGACCGATGATGTTGTTTGTGAAAGAGTCGAAACAGTCGACATAGAGGATGGAGAGTTGCTCATCAAATGGCGTGGTTCTTGTTACTGAGCCCATGGTGATTGTGATATGCGAAGAACGTATGAGGTACAAGTCAAACGAAGCCGAGAAGAAGATCCGGGCGAGGAGACTGATATATTTGGGGGGATACAAATTGAAGCCTGTATGACTTAGAACGGAGTGTCTCGAGAATGTGTCTTGCGTTGCCCGCGTACCCTGCGGAGTCGTTTTGTGTTTGAAGTTGTCGAGACTGTCGAGGAAAACTCAGAGTTGGTGGCAGAATCCGAGTATAAATGAGCATCGGACAACCTCCAAAACATGTCCAGATGGCCGAAAATATCAGCCGACTGAAGCCATCAACAAACGACTTACAAAGGTATCAAATCCTTCCATATCCATTAATGCAACACCGTCCATGTAGAGCATGTAGACTCGGCGGCTTGTCGTGTCTCTTCCGTCAAAGATGTCGCTTACTTGGCTACACTCGACTAGAGACTGAAGCGAGAGAGTTTGGTAGAGAAGTGGTACATAGTACTGAAGTCGGTACCTTGGCCCGGTGCCAGCACGTTTGACTTGCACACCAAGAGCGTGCATGGCGAAGTGAAACCGCGTCAATTGGAGATGAAAGGGCGGGACGGAGAAGGAAGAAAAACTACATGACTACAATCCTAGTACAGATCAGATGGCAGGTTCAAGTCTCCGCAACAGGTGATGGGGAACCCGAAATGAATGGTTTAGGGAAAGGTACTTACTGCAATGGGTCGGAAGGAAGACATCTCGTAGAGACTGGGAAACTTGACCAGTCAGATGGGAATCTTATGACAGTGGACAGCGGTTTTCTGGCATGGCGATAGTCATCTGCGAGTTATTTCAGCCTCTTTCAAGACGGTACAGTATGCACATGTCTACATCCGCTCATGTCCGCGATCCTACCACGTACTGGTGTATGGCGTATGGTGTTCCGGTGTAGCACAACACAACTGAGTGGTTGAAACAACGAGTGCGTGCAGATGAAATCCAAATATCGTTTGCTTGGTAGACCAAGGTGGTAGTGTAGTAGAAGCTTTCTAGAACAAGTGAGATAGAAGTTGTCAAAGCGATGCTTTGTGTAACCCCCGGCGGCTTTTGCGGGGTTTCGCGGAGCATTTTGAAGGTAATTTGCCCATGCACCTGCTATGTGACAGTGCGACTGTCATCATCACTCTATCCAAGTTGTATCCTACTGTGATATGGTCATATGCGCTGATACGACGCGATGATGTGCATGTTCTTCTCTCATGTCTTCCTGCCTCTGGTCCATCTTTGCTAACCTAGTTAACCTAGTTCGAACACCGACCGGGGGAAAACCATGTGAAAGGATCGCCGCGCAGAAGAGGATGATTATGTGCATAGGTATGGAGATCTTGACTCTCTGCCGCATTTTGAAGACGAGAATTCGCATTCATTAGTAGCTTTGCGAGCGTGATGACTTGCAGGAAAGCGTTGCGCCATGACGGGAACCGTCCCCCACACTGCCACTGTAGCGTACTGTTCAGTACTCGATCCTTCCGGTACTCCATGCCGGCAAAACTGTGACAAGAAGGGAATGGCTTCAGCCCATCTCGTTCACAGCCGCTATTATGCTTCTCAAGTGTCGGTGGTCAAGGGCTGGCGCTCTTGTCAATAGTATTAGTGAACTCCAGATGACACCTCGATCTAAACTGGAGAGCATACTTACATTGGTCTTTTCTTCGTCCAAGTAGGTAACTTCTATGCGAGATAGTCCATAGTTGTTAGATTCCGAAAGGGGTAAGACCATACAGCTGCGAAGCCCTTATGTAAACGACTTGAGCTAGGTACCGCGCCGCAAGGGTTGTCCTTTGAGAATGGGGCTTTGCGGCCTGTGATCGTGAATGCAGGCTAACGGTACTTAGTTTTGGACCTCACACATGGAGCTTTCAGGGTCTCTGCTGGCATACTGCGCAGGACATGTGCCACAGATTGAGAAGGTCCATCTGGGATCTAATCAAATCGAACCCAGACTAGACAGCAGTCAAAGACATGAGCCTCATACTTGACCGCTGTTCAGTGGTAGAGTGGCACATTACTTCATGGGTAGTACGGCAGTGGCTGGGGCTCAGTCGATGCCGTATGTCCGGGACTTTTGCCATCGGTACCTTAGATAAGGTCACTTTTCCATATCGTAATATCGGATTCTGGAAATCCCTGTACCGAACCTTGCTGTCCTCGATGGACTTCAGATCCTGTATGGAGCCTCTTTGGCACACAGATAGAGACCGTACCGGAAGTCGTCGATAGTTCGCCCGACTGACTTGCGAAAGTTCCTGGCACACGATCTTGCGTCCTTTGTTATTAGTGAGTAGAGTTACTCTTAGATGCAGTTAATTGTGCGATTGACTCTAGCATGCTCTGATAAGTAGTGGCTTACTACTGAGATTGAAAGGGTCGAATGATTGAAATGATGTAGACTCCTATCAAGACAGCGATTTCTCACAACGACGATGTGATCGATATCGTACGTGAACGTATGGCAGTAGGACCTGTCTCCACATGATTCAGGGGTACCGATGTAAACAAAGAAAAAAAGAAAAAGACACGGCACCCGCCATGCTCTGGTCCCATAAGATGTAAGAGTAGGAACGACTAGCACAACATACAGCTATGCCACAGTCAGCTACTCGGAGACTTGTCTTACCCTGATGCGATGGTAATGGGTAGCGGTATGTGCCATGCTAGTTGACAACATGCCGAACCGGTACCCGAACCGTGAACAGTCATGGTCGACGGTGGGTTAACGGTGGGTTAGGGGAGTCGCAGATAATGCTAGCCTGGTGATAGTGTGGAGGGGGTAATGCCCTCTTCCGTCTTCAGCCCAATTTGGGGACGGCAAGCTTTAACGAGTACGTGGTACCCCGATCTTGAGGAGCCTTCTTCCCGGCTTCCATTGCCGCGACACATTCCGCGTACCATGGCTAAATCTTGGATCCAGGTCGTGACACATCACCACAGGTAGGGCTATGCAGGCAGCGCGGCAGCTGTGAGCGGGAAGAATGTCTGTGGCTTCAGATTCGAATTGTGTGGCGGGTCGTAAGATCGGGATTGGGCGCCTTAGGGGTGCACCGGAAAACCCCCCTGATGATCCTCCTGGTAGCCCTGCCAAGGCTTGCTTACCCGAGATCTTACATGGCGATAACGTTGTGGCCTTTTCCAAACTTGGACTTTGCAAGGAAAGAGTGAACTGGGGGGGCTGTGTCTGAGGTACGTACCTAGTGTCCTTTTGTGACATGATCCGAGTGAAATATGCCTCCTCCGCCGCATGCCCTGCGATGACATTGCTACTGGCGTCGGCCGTTATTCCGGGAGATGTGAGCGTAAATGCACAAGCATTGATCAGCCGAATTGATTACCGACTGGTTGGAGTACGAATGAGTAACCATCTGGGAAGAGCCGCACTCATCCGCGCTTTTGCTTCGAGAATTAAAGCGCCCCTGATTCCCAGTATTCTCCCCATTTGCTGAACAGTCCCGAGTTATAGTAACCGTAAGGTTGACATGTATTACATGTATAGGAAAAGGGTTGTGTTCGGGACGAAAACATGTGCGTGACTGCTTCTCAAGTTGGTGGTCCATCGTCGTGCGTTGCTATCAGGCGATATCGTGTAGAGCGGCAAGCAGAGCCTGTGTTGAATTCTCGAGAAGTTATGTTGTCATGACACCAAGCCCCTAGGCGAGTTTGTGGACCCATGACTGTGTTGATGGAGAGCAAAGCAAGACCGGCATTGCAATGGGCATCGGAGAGCGGGAATCGAATGTTTTTATAGCCACATCATTTCACCTGCTATGTCTCATGGACACAAGACTGGTAGACAGTTTGATCTTTGACAATACCCTCCCTCGACTACGACTGCTCATCGATGGTCATGTCCTCCGGATCATGTGGTTTGGGATGTCGAAAATTCGCCGGGTCATGAATCACCGGCCGGCGCAGAGAACTATTGTAGCTTCATCGAGGGGACGGGATTTAGAACCGGCTCGTTCAAGGTTATGAGGTTATCCCCTCTAGGCAAGGATCGGTTGAGCAGCTTCTTGGAACTGCTGGCGTCGACTTGTTGGTGACTTCGAGAGGTACCGAGAGAAAAGCCGGACTTTTTACAGCCCAAAATTGACTGGATGGAAGCAACAAAAGGCTGGTGACAGAATCTCATCCTAGGGAGAGCAATTCGATGTGTCAGTAAGTGTTGATATAACTCTTCACGACTGACCTCCAGTGGCTAGTATGCATCGAAAATCACGCCATTGCGCTTGTGAAGTTCGCTGATCCTTCTAGATCTCGAATATGCTTGACATCTCTAGCAATGGGGGAGAGGAAAAAGGCAGTCCCAGGTGAATAATTCGACAACTGCCGACCAGCATGCCATGTATCAAGCTATGCCGCTAAGGTGTGTTGGTGACCATGATGGATGAGATTTGATTTTGGCGGGTGGCATGTTGGGTTTCGGTGAGAGCATTCAAGGCCTTCGGGGCATTCCAATTGAAGATTCCGAGTCGCTCAAGTCACTGCATGGCCTGTGTTTCACCATGCGCGCAAAGACTGCAGTGTTGGCCGGATGATGTATCCGCGATAGGTGAACTTTGCGCTGCCGCTCAATCCGATTTGCTTCTTTCGCAGATGACAAGAGGGAATTGAAGACAAGATGTGTTGTCATTGAACATGTCGACTCCGGGGAAGTGGGAAGAGGGGACGATTGGATGGCAGACGCTTTGGGACGTGACATCAGCGGTCGTTTCGGTGCCTGGATTTTGCTGGGGAGATCGCTGGAGAATCCAGTAACGGGGAAGGTGAGGCCTCTTAGCTTGTAACCCAACTGGGTCACTCCTGCTTGGTGATGAATGGGTGTGGACCCTAAACCTTGCCCCGTCCTGTCTCGCCAGTGAGGTGCTGCCCTGGACGGCTGCCCTGAACACATGCTGTCGAGGCGGTGCTCCATCAACCGCCTGCAAACTTTATACATCAATGCTTAAAAGTTTGTTAGCGCGGTTCTTACGACAGGGGTTTGCGAGACTTCACAGAAAAATAACGGGACAACCACATTCAAAGCGAAAAAATGGAGAAAGTGTATAAACTATTCGAAACGCATCTGGTTGATACCAACTTCTTGCATCAAAAAAGGTGGAATATTCGTTAAGTTGCGAAGAGTGTGTAGTAAAGTCCCGCGCTAACGAACTTTCAAGGGGTGATGTGTACATGGCCTCTAGCGAATAACCGCCAGCCCCCAGTCTCTTCGCTGCCAACAATGCGGGTCGCGATGGATCAAGCTGGGCGTTGTTGCAAGGGTCTTTTCATATGGGGGCTGGGGATGGCGGGTGTCACAAGCAGGTTCATATTCATTTCTCTCGTCCTTCTCTCTGCCCTTCCCTCTTCATCAATGTCTTCATCATAATCTGTCTTATCCCTCGACCCCGATCTTATCTCGAAAGGACAGACACAGAAACAATTTCTTTGTTCGCGAGACTCAATCCTTGATCCTGGCTAACGAACAACGCTGCGGGCTGTGCTTAACCGACCACCATGCCCATCTTCACAAACACCCCCGAGGCCAGGCTCGGCAGAGCCGACTCTAAAAACCCATCAACAACATGTCGCGGCATCACGTCTGCCGGCCGGCCCTGTAGACGCCCCAACACTCTGCCTCAAAATGGGAAAATCAAGGTTAGCGACCCCAGCGATGAACGCCTCTACTGTCACCAGCATAAGGACCAGGCTCGCCTGGCTGCTGTCCAGTCGGCTCCGGGGTCCGGCCGGCCAGCCCATGCCGCCATCGCCGAGGAGCGCTCCAGTATCGACACCTTGGCCGAGCGTTTGGGCTTAATGAAGACCAATTCGGCCCAAGTGCGGCCATCTGCTCAACATCAACGACCTCCACGACCGGCACAGCAGAAGAAGAGCTCATCGCTTTGGTGCTGCTGCTTCAGTGTTCCCCTAGATTTCGAGCTCGAGGAACAAGCTCCGCCGCCGCGACCACAGCCCAAGCCCGTGCAGCACGATGGATCCTCGCGACCCTCTCACCTGGCTCCCACATCAGGTGTCTCCCCGCCAGCTGGCTCCAACGTTTCCCAGACGGCGCAATTCATGTCCCTGATCCCGCACACCGCCCCCCCCGAGACAGCCTCCTTGTTGATGAAGGAACTCGCCAAGGGCTTCTCTTCGGGCGACGAGGCTGGCTACATTTACATCTTCTGGCTCACGCCCGAAACCGACCCCGCGACACCGCCCCACGAGGCCGCCAAGGCCTTGCTCACCACCAACCCCCGATCGCGATCGACCTCCCGCGGGCGGGCGGCCAGCGACGCGCTGGATCGGTACGCCACTTCTTACGATGATGAGCCCCGCAGTCGCGGCAGGGGCGGCGGCAGCGAGAAGAAGAATAAGAAGATCCTTCTCAAGATCGGCCGCGCCAACAATGTGCAGCGACGTTTGAACGAGTGGCAGCGCCAGTGCGGATACAACATTTCGTTGATCAGATACTACCCCTATGTGTCGTCGTCCAGCACCAGCGACGTGATGCGCAAGATGCCACACAGCCACAAGGTCGAAAGGCTCATCCATATCGAGCTGCAAGGGCGCGGGCTGAGGGTTATGGACCGCGGCAAGTGCGCGTCGTGTGGGAAGGAGCATAAAGAGTGGTTTGAGGTGGACAACACGAGGGCGGCGGTGGCAGATATTGATGAGGTCGTGAGGCGGTGGTCGGATTGGGACGAGACTCAGGCTTAGACGATCGATGGGTGATGGTTGATTTTCAGGATTCTCAGGCTTCCATGGATGTGCGACGAAGTTGGGTTTTGGGTATGTGACTGGCATATAACACGATATGACGCGACATGGCACGGCACGGCATTTGCATTTGGCGTTACGGATGGATATATTCGTTGGTCTAGATCTCGGGTTACGTTTCAACTATCTGCGGGTGGGAAATTTTACGTTTGTGTTCACATCTTCCTCTAGCTATGTGGTCTTTCGCTCTTGTAATTCAATGCCTTGTCTTCTATGTGAGAAGAAGTTCGAGCAACGCCAAACTAATGCATTAACAAGGTACGTTAAGAAATCTAATCAGCCAACTCCCCCATCTTAGTCCCAAAATACTAAGGCTCTTAATCCAGATTCCAAACCCAAAGCGCCATTCAAGTCCATATCCATATAACGCTCATGAATCAACAATTATACCCTACAATTCCGTCACCAAGCACCACCCCTCCCCTCATCATCGACACCCTCCTCCCAATGATGCCGTCCTGGCCAACGCTGATCGAGAGGTTCTCATTCAAAGCACACATTTGACAGGCTTTCTCGTTCAGGGTGAATTGCGTTAGCAGCCCACATTCACGAACGGACTTGGTCATATCACCGATTTGACTAATTACTGCATCAGCAACATGACGTTTTCCCTTTTTTCCCTGGGGAAGTGGGAGCGAGAAAAACTTACTGTATGAACACAATCACGCGATCATCGAGTTCGGAATTTGAAGCGTCTCGAGAGTCACCTCCTCCCACCATTGAAGCCCTACCAAACAACGTCGACGGTGTTGTTGATGTTGATGGTGATGTTGATGGGCTGATGAACGAAAAGTGGGTAGCCTCTTGGCTATTGGGGGTGGATGGGTTGAGAAAGAGGAGGTTGCCTAGGAGGTGACGGTCTCTGGAGGAGGATGGGGAGGAAAAGAAGTCGACTCTGGCGCCGATGCGAGGTGTTGAGGATGGGGTCTCGGGGCCGCACATGTTGCGTGGGAGTCTGAAAGGGAGTGGTTGTGGCGGTTGGCTCTTGATGATTTGGGTCCTGAGTGGAGATATGGTCGGTCGCCTTCGAGTGATATGGGTTGGTCTCAGCGATCAAGTCGGGAAATAGATGCTGGTGGGGCTAAGTAACGGTTCAATATGGGCCTGTTCAAATTGGAATGTTGATTTGTCTTCTATGGGTTGAGAACCTTGATGGATATTTGTAGATACCTATCAACCACCAGACCTCAATCCCCTATCAAGGCCATCAAGGTCCTCTCCACTACAACTACAACCATCGTTTCCGAACCATCCATCACCGAAGACGATCCCTCGTAGCCTCCATGCCCATTCAAGTCCTCAAAACAACAGCCGAGATATGGATGCTTGTAAGAGACGTTGCGAGACGTTCACTTACACGGTCAAGCATAACCACGTGCGAGGTGTAGTGCGGCAGTGGGTCCATACTAACCTACCTAAGCGCCTCAAGAGCCCTGGTGGATATGAGTTCGTTCTGGAAACCTTCTCACGACGTGGATGACGCAAACGAGCTCAAACTGCCGCTTTTCCTCTCAGTCTTGCGAATTTCAGCTTGCCAACTGTAAAGAGGTTCTTCCGACGGCCCGTTGACGTCTTGACGGGAAGATTTGAGAGGCTGGCGGGCACAAGATCCGCGGGCAATTGAGCACGTTTGCGCGCGAATCTGGAACTTGACTCCCGTCTTTGTGACCGCTACAACGCCCTCTGTAACGCAAGCGTGGCAGGAGCGCCACAGGGCCCTGGATGGAGCCAAGCCCAGACGTCAACCGCACAACGGAAGAGATCAGCTCCAGGGGCACGCACACCTTTCTTGGCAAGAGTGACAAGATGACAAGATGCCGACCAATCATAGGAGGCATTGAAAAGGCGATGGACAAGTGGAATCAACGACCGAGTCCACTCCTCCTTTCATGGACCTTCCACTTGCACCCATTGACGCAATTCTTGCGTGAGCACCTTGACGGCCGCCCATCGTGACACTCCGTCACGGTCAACCATTTGTGACATTGGTCTACTCGGCCCATCGCACTGTCCATCTTGTACGTAGGATCAGACTCAAAAGGCAGGCGCGGGGTTGAAAAATCGGACACAATGGTCAATCTAGGAAGCATTTGGCAAAACCTTCTCGCCTCGCAAGCTCCTCTCCAGTCCATGACAGGCAACGCAACCACCATGGCCGGCCTCGCGACTTATTCCCTTCCGCAGCTACCATATGCCTACAATGTAAGCTAAATTACCGTACCAGGTGAAACCGCTATCCTGCGCCGAATGCAGCAGACGGCGAGGCAAGAATGGAAAAGAGACACGGCCATGTCTAACACCAGGAACCCCAGGCTCTGGAGCCCTACATCTCAGCCCAGATCATGGAGCTTCACCACAGCAAGCACCATCAGACTTACGTGACCAATCTCAACAACGCCTTGAAAGTTCACGTCGCCGCCATCGCCTCTAGCGATATCCCCGCCCAGATCGCCCAGCAGCCCGCCATCAAGTTCAACGGCGGCGGCCACATCAATCACTCGCTCTTCTGGAAGAACCTGGCCCCCGCTGAGACCCCAGAGACCAACTACTCGAAGGCGGCTCCTTCGCTGGCGGCCGAAATTGAGAAGACATGGGGTAGTTTTGACGAGTTCAAGAAGGCCTTCTCTGCTGCGCTCTTGGGCATCCAGGGCAGTGGCTGGGGTTGGCTCGTTAAGGAGTCTACTGCCGAGAAGGGAAGGCTGCGTATCATTACTACCAAGGATCAGGATCCCGTCGTGGGCGGTGAGGTCCCTGTGTTCGGGGTGGACATGTGGGAGCATGCGTACTACCTCCAGGTATGGTTGTTTTTGTTTCTGTCTCGTTACTCCTTGCAGTCTCTTGCCGGTCAAGCCATCCAGATCACCATGACTGACACAGCTTACCCCTCTTTTTGCAGTACCTAAACGGAAAGGCTGCGTATGTTGAGAATATCTGGAAGGTGATCAACTGGAAGACAGCCGAGGAGCGCTTCCAGGGTAGTCGTGAGGACGCTTTTGCGGACCTCAAGGCTTTGCTATGACTGCGGTTATGGTCAGCTTGAGGGATCTATCGCGTTTACTCGTCAAGGCTAGAAACGACCAGTTCTTACCCCCCTTTAAGGCGTTTCTAACCCGGACGAGTATTTCCCTCGCGTTAACCAGCGTCTGATGAATACAAATTGTTTCTTACCCTCACTCACTCACACACCCACTTGTTATCCCCCGCCATCGCTCGTCCAATACCTATTCACTCCGCATGGGCTTGACGTCCATGTCTTGGCTTTCTTTTTCAGTACGGTCCTGAACTTCCAGAACTCTGTCTTGTTGTACATCTACCCCGCGGTTCCGTCTTGTCTGTGTCCTACAACCACCCGCCACCCCTTTGAAAACCTGAGCAACAGCGATGCCAAGCATACTCACCGTCCAGGGAGAGCTTACATAGGTACGATAGCAGATAGCTGGAAGTTTCTGGTGCTTGCTAATCTATGTTGCCGTTTCGCGAATTTCTATCTCCTGCCCATCTCGTTATATGTCATCGGCCCCCCAAACATGTCATATGCAGACTTCCACTGTGGCGAACGCCCTAGTATGCAGGATCTCTTGGACAGGAATGGACCCCAAGAGAAACTCCCAGGATGTCAAGGAGACCTGACTGTTTTCCTTCCCGCTCCGCAAAACGCATCTGATCGGGGCTGCAGGCTTGCGTTACCTGCACAACGGCAAGCTACGTCGCATGAGCTGCAGGAACCTGAAGCTTCACTGACTAGCTAGGGGGTAAGCTCCTAACCTTTGCTCCGAATGACCGAGACAGCATCATTCTATTTACTTTTTTGCTTCCTTCCATCGCATCGACTACTGCTACATATTGCCCTCGGTTCTACAAATCGACAAGCATCACGGCTATGATTCAGGAGTAGGACAGCAACACCTCGTGCGTATGAGACATATTCGTCCTATCCCATCAAAACGTATCATAGCATCCGAGAACGGTAGCACTGGCCTGAGGTTTCCTGAAGGGAAATGAGACACAATTGCCAATATTTCACCAGACAACACACTGCCACCTGGCACAATCCAGGATTCAACAGTCATTCTTTCATGGCATCCGACGGGATGAAGCGGGTGCTCATCTGGAGTAACCTACAATCACACAGTCCCGTATTGTTCAATGTTTCCGTGACAATCCAACGACTTTTGTGGAAGACCCATTCAGATACACAGACGACAAGCCGGGAACTTGGTTCATGATAACTTCCTATTTCATGTTGAGGTTTGGTCATTGCCCCGCTGTCCTTGGCCACGCGCTTCACTCCAGTTAAGGGCCCGTGTAAAGGGTGAGTAAAAGTCTTTCGGTGGTTCACCTAGCAACATTGCAACTGGAAGCAGGATTACACGGTTAACCGGCACTCCGAAAGGGTTCCCTCTGTCCAGGGCAATACAAAACAGATGACGGGCTCGGAAAGCCGCATGTGTTTTCCTCAAGATATGTTGTCTTCCCGGTACTACATGTACTGCGGCCGGGGCGAAAGACTATGACCAGGGGCTCATATGCTGTCCTTCTGATGCCGGCAGCCGGATGCTGAGCGAGTCAATCAATGGTACAATGTCACGGGAAGACAGGAGTGAAATACCTGATAAAGAATATCTGGGAGTTGCTGTCGTTGACCCAAGGTGGACATACGAAAGGCTTAAGGATATTTAAAGCTCATACCATCATGCGAGAATTCACCTTCCATAAACATTTTTTCCGCAGGCACTACCACATCTGTTTTTCATTCCTGCTCTCCTGGCCCCCAGGGTGAGCTGTAGCCACGATGCTTAAATTTGTTCATCTTGCTCTGCTAGGCATAGGGTACGTGCTTCCCCGTCAAAGACCTCAGAACTTCAAGAGACTAATGTGAAAGGTAGCTTCACCGCTGTCAATGGCATGCCCAACGGTTTTGGACGCCGTCAAGGGTACGGTCAGAATAATGGAGAAACGTGCACGACAACACAAACCATAACAGTCCCCGTTACCTTGGTGGACTATACCTACACAACTATCACCATCTCCGCGAACACAGGAGGCACGCCGATCTTCCCATCAACTGTCACCGTATACTCTGGCTGTCCGAGCTCCTTGAGCAGCATCCCCGGATTGTCATGTAATTCTGCCAGCTTTTTCCTTGAGTAACAGCACACCAACTGAATTCTCCACGTTTACAGGTTCCAGCCAACCGGGCTCCAATGCCACATCCAGTGCTACATCAACCGCGTACACTTTTAGCAACCCTCCACTCCCCTCATCTTCTCCTGTTCCTTCAAGTAGTGGTACTACCTTCCCACCAGCTGTGTCTACTACGCAGACTGGCTCCCCCATGTTCGGAAACTCAACAGCCTATGCTGGCACATCGATTTCATCGGGGAATATTCCCGGAACAGGCTCGACCGCTGTGCTAACCATCAGCAGCTCTACAGGACCATCCAGCAGTAGCTCATCATTCAGTGAAACCTTGACTCTGAGTACTCGACTTCCCATCCCGACCAGTCTTTTTAGCCTATCTTCTAAGCCTG
This sequence comes from Neurospora crassa OR74A, assembly GCF_000182925.2. Taxonomy (NCBI): domain Eukaryota; kingdom Fungi; phylum Ascomycota; class Sordariomycetes; order Sordariales; family Sordariaceae; genus Neurospora; species Neurospora crassa. The sequence continues at coordinate 3,266,322 of NC_026505.1, forward strand.
CCGAGACAATGTCTACTTTAGGTTCATCTTCGGAAGTAACAGCTTCCTCGAGCACCAGCAGCAAAAACAGCGTGGTATCATCTTCCAAGTTACCGGAATATGGCTCGATTAGCTCCTTTTCTACCAACACGATGGCCGATGTTGATTCTACGTCAGGAATGACACACATCACAAGCGCGACCATAGGCATCACCAGGACCTCCACAATTGAGACGACCATCACAGTGACCGAAGAAGTCACCGCTACTGTGGATATCCCGGATGAACTGGAAACTACCGTTAGTGGCAAAGACGGAGACTCTCCTTCCACCTCGGTCGTAATTCTGACATCCACGGGCCATGTTACTGTGACTATTACGTCCGGTACCGTCTCTTCTGCTAGTGTTCCAGAATTCGAAACAAGCGCAGCAGATGCTCATTTCACCACTACCAACTTTATTGCCCCGTCGGTTGCTGATGGTGCCCCGGTGAGCTACACCGAAAGTGAGGGGTCTTATCAGCCTACTACGAGCTATGAAGCCACTTCCCCGTCATCACTTGATAGCAGTGTAACATCTGGCGATGTCACAAGTGAGATCGCGACAACCAAGTATTTGACCAGCACACAATACTCTGCAACTGTACGTTCTACACCGCCAGGGAGTTCGGAGTCTACGACGGCTTCAAATACTTCTAGCTCGAACCCATTGTCCTCGACCGGCACACAATCAACCGGCTCTGAAACTGAGTCTTCCACGACCCCAGGGACTTCGGAATCTACTACAACTCCAACAATCTCCAGCTCCATTCCGTTATCCTCAGCCAGCGTGTTGCCTTCATCAAGCCAAGGGATTCCTTCAACTAGCCTTCCCAGCAGTAGCACGTCTTACTGGTCTTATGACGACAGCACATCAGCTTTATCAGCCACTTCTCTACCTGCTAGCGACACGTCAGCTCCCACAGTTTCTCTGTCATCGTTCTCAATTACAGATACGGCTTCACCCACAGCTACCTCCTCGTGGTTGACCGGTATTCCCGCACCCTCCTTTACTTCGATTTCACCATCCACCAGCCAAGGCTCCTCAGACTCCGTCCCAGCATTGTCATCATCATACGACAGCGGATATAGCTTCACTCTTCCTGCCCCCTCTTTAGAGACCTCGGCAGCTTCTACTTCGTTGGTCAGCCAGATGTCGTCTGACATCCCTGACGGAGTTAATTCAACTGCCGCGATCACTGGGTCAGAAACCATGACGATGCCATTCCCGACCACGCTGTCCATAATATCCGTCTCGTACTCGTCCAAGGCTTCTGATGATGATGATGATTTGACTGCGACCTCTTCGGCTAAGGGCAGCGAAAGCACTACTTATGGCGCGGAGTTGAGGAAGATTAGTGGGGGTCAGGACTTGGGTCAAATTCAGGGAGTGTAGACTATGAGCATCACAGTCTGGTGAACGTTGGGAAATATGAAAAGTAAGAAGTCTATGAAGGGTTCAAAGACTTGTACTCAAGTTACAGGATAGAATGTGAGACATCTGGGAGAAGACTAAAAAAAAACCTTGAACGACATCGCTCCCTTTGTCGCCCGGGCAATACCACCTGCATGATAACGTCCTGCCTCCACTTGATAAATGATGTTGTAGCATTTGTTGTTGACTGTTTCGTTTACCTCTACTTATCCCCAGAAGTGAAAAGGGAACAGTGGAAAGAGCACTGCCAAGCACGGTACTAAACTTTAAGTCGGTAAGTACCTACCTACTCTAACGGCTGCAAGCCGGCCCGAGACGGAGCGTTTTCAACCACAACCCCGCGAAAGTCCGATGTTACCCCCAGTCGGGCCGCGCCCCCAACGCATTCAAAACTGCATCACATCATTCAATCCCAAGCAGCTCTAAAACAACCAAAAGAACTTCAGTCAAAACGTATCAGCGATTCAAGGCTCAAGCCAAATCATAACCTAATAAAAGCCCAATCCACAATGGCCGATACCTCCACCATCGCCGGCGGGGACATCCCGCCCGCATCACAAACACAAGCCGAAGTCCAAACCCAAACAACAGAATCATCAAGCGACTCACAACAACCCTCAATTTCCCCCGAAAAAGAGACCCTCCCCTTCGCTCCTTCCCTCTCAACATCTATCCTCCTACCCCTCACCCCCACCACCTCCTCCACCCTCGCGCTCGCCCACGTCCAACGCGTGTGGGACTCCATCCGACCCAACTCCGCCATCTACAACCTTCTCCTATCCGACATCGTCCTCGTAGCCGCCGTCGCCCACCCCACTGGCCGGATCCTCGCCCACTTGACTTTGAAACCAATCCACCTCAACAGCAAGCGCATCCTGCACGGTGCCGTCAGCGGGACGTTGTGCGATTGGGCGGGTGGGATGGCTATTGCTGCCAGCATTGCCGGCGATGAACTCAAAGTGGGGGAAGGGGAGCAGGACAGACAGATGACGACGGGCGTGAGCACAGATATGCATTTGAGTTACTGTTCGACGGCTAGGGAGGGAGATACGTTGGAGGTGGAGGCGTGGGTTAGTAGGCGCGGGAGGAAGTTGGGGTTTACGGGTTTTGAGATTAGGAAGAGGGTGGATGGGTGGGAGAAGGGGGAGAAGGGGGAGGTGGTTGTGGTGGGAAGTCATACCAAGTATTTGCCATTTGGACAGAAGCCAAGAGAGGCAAAGGAGTGAGAAATCGAGGCAGAAAAAGACGAGGGGGGCGATAGGTGAGAGGGGATGTGGTTGTGGAAGGCTTATTATAGGTGGGATATGGGTGAGTCTCTCCAGAAAGACAGCATGGGAATCAAACTTGAGATACCAGTTGCAGTTTTAGGTCTGGTCGAAGTCTACGTGGCAGGCCTTCATGCTATCGGCTGGCATCGGCGAGGGACAATACGTGATACCCAGAGGCAGAAGCCGGATCAATCCACATTTCTCCTCCTGCGGCCAGTCGACTCCCACTTCCAAGGTGATATCTTTGGACCGGCATTCGATCTTCCTGGTATCTTGCAGGCTGTTAAGTCCGACGTTCTGGCATGCCAGCGAGCCGCTTTCCCCTTGGATGCACGGGTCCAGTTACCGCCCTGGATTTGACATCAGCCGGCGGGGCTTTATGATATCCGGACGGTACGGCCAAAAATTGCAATTGTGGGTTTTTGGGGACTTCTGTACCGATGCATAGTTATGACAATGCGCGTCAAGGGGGGAGGGAGAGCTTTGGCAGAGAAGCATGGCTGTGGACCGTTTCTACGCTGGCAAGGGCATGGTTTCAATGGATTCCTTGGATTCATTACGATGCTCTGGGAATCTTTCTGAGCTCGCAATATTCTAACACCGTTGGGTATCGGAACAGGCCGCGATAGTGCGGCGACAATCAAGCGTCCTTCGCCGTTGCTGTGCCAACTCACGCCTGGAGGTCCACAAAAGGAGTCCTGTTTTCCAAGAGAATGGCCATCTTGTGCGCTTTGTATTCGGTAGGGACTCTCTCTTATTCGAAATACTGCTGAAAGCGCGCTGCATTATGAACCGACAGCGTGATTGATGTTCAGAGGACGGCGCTCCATCGGGAAAGAGGAAAAGAAGGGGGACACCGTTGTTGGTTGTTGGAGAAAACAGGGCGGGACAGGCTCAATCAACAAAGAGACCAAAAACAAAATGGAGGGCCAGAAATTTGGCAAAATAAATGGGACCTGGGAGGCTCGAACTCCCGACCTCAGGATTACTCTGATTTTTGAACCAGATCATACAGGGGTATGAGACCTGCGCGCTAGCCAACTGCGCCAAGGTCCCTTGGGTTGTGATTTTTTGAGTGGGATTTGGTATTCATAGAATCATAATACAGCTTTGGTCAAGGGAAACTTCTCTTCGCAACCCACGACGTCGATGCTGTTCAGCAGAAATGTAAGAGCATGCAGCAGGTAGACACATACATACTAGCATTGCTTGCAATCCAAGTGTTGAAATCTCCAGAGCATGGACATCTTACATTCTTCCAAGCTACGAATAACAATAAAGTAGAAATGGTGCTCATTTCTTTATTCCGGAACTACTTTCAAGAGCTTGGGTTGAAGCTGTACTGAACTCAAACCAGCCTCAAAAACTTTGCTCTGCATAACACTTTGCAATAATTAAAACCCCTTGTGGTGTAGTTGGATATCACGTTCGGCTGTAATTGTCTAGATTGTATACCGAAAGGTCACCGGCTCGATTCCGGTCGAGGGGAATTTGTCTTTTTGTCTTTTTTTCTCTCCCGCTCTCTTTGCGTTTTTTTCTTCTTCTTGTTGGCCTCCAAACCCGGACATGTCCCCCTGACCCATGTGCAAATTAGATCCACTTGTTAATGCAAGATCTGCGATGTCCACTACAAGATTTCTATTGATGGCACGGGGTATCCCGACTTATATTTTGTTACTATTCAGTCAATTAGATATCCGATTCCCTCTGCTCTGGTCATTCTCAACAACCGTCACATTTCCCGTGCCTTTCGGCAAGCTCTGCTTCGGATATTCCTTTGAAGGATGACAGCTCAGCTTTGTACCAAGATACCAACATCAACATGGTTACAGTGTCATTAGAGCTGCACATAGGTAAGTATGCCAACCCAGGTTACCTGCTGGAGTTCGGTCCGTTGCCGCAATGAGATCTAACGTTTCGATGTGATGTGACTTTGCCAACAACGAGACAACGCTCCAACCTTGACAGGACATCTGAACCCTGGGAAGTCGGCACGAGATGCCTAGGTAGATAAATGGACTACATAGGTATCATTTGATGATGTCCTGCCCGCCTCAAATGTAACTTCCCTAATACTCTTCTCCATTGACTCCCCAGGCCGATTTTCCCCAGAGTCAAACCCCGGATTTCGCTTCCTGCAATGCACGTGAAAAAGTCCATGGGTATTTCGATTCCATGACATCGCGCATTTCTTTGATTGCTCCCTCGATCCCCGTAAGTGCTGCAAAAGGGTTATCGTCATTGGCTGTTCCGAGTAGAGTCTGAGAGAGTCTAGATCTTCAGAGCTTTGAGCTAGTTGATGTCAGTATCCACATCGCCTGTCAGTTTCGGGTACGCTTCCCTTGGTCTTCAACGCTCCAGGAACCAGGGGTTAGTGCTAGCTGAGGTCAGGTACTATGATATCTGATATCGGTTATTGAGTTAATAAGTCACGTACGTACATCGTACCACTGAATGTGACTAGTGCGTGTATGGGAAGCCAATGGAAAATATATCATGATATCAGACCTCTATTCCTCTCTTCCTGTATCCGTTTCATATCGTACCCATCCTCGCCCAGGACAAGATTGATGACACCCGAGTCCACCGCCCATTATAGCACCAAGCTCAGCCAAAGTAGCACACAAGTCAACGAAATCTATTGTATTTAATGCTCTACGACAGCGCCTATGAAGTCTATACAATTCTGTAGTATTTGTGGTATCTAACCAACCCATTTTTGTCATGGTTTCTTGCCTTAAAGCCGCCCAGCCGTTCGACGGGTGCAGAGTCAAAATCTGAATTCGATTGTCATCAATTTTGTCCTGCACGAGCCATCCTGTTGCGTGCTGTCGGCACACGTTCTTCTATTGTTGGTGGAGGACCCCCCATTGGTGCTCATCGCGTACCGAAGGCCAACTGAAGAAATGTCAAAACTCGAAATAAAAGCAGATACGAATGAAGGCAAAGGCATAAATAACAATCTTCTAGCCTAATGTAATGGGTAACCTCTTAGGTCTTCGAAAAGCCGCAGCTCCCGGTATAAGAAGACGAGCCACTCGGCATCTTCGATGAGCACACAGCGATAATCATAAAGTCATTGAAACGCCCCGCTACAGCCTGCGAAGTATTCCAGTCAAAATTTTATGTATCCCACGAACCACCAGAAGTAAAACCGTATTTCCATCCACCCCCACTCATCCATCGCGAACTAGGAAGAAGCCGTGGCATTATTGCTCAAAGTAAAACCGCAACGCGCGCTATACAGACGCCCCTCCACTGCCACCCAGATCAGGATTTCGGTTGCCTGTGAGTATCGCCAGCTCGATATTCCCCATCGGGTTTGGGGGGACGGCCTGCGATGCATCTGGGTTTTGAGATGTTGCTGTACCTGGTGAGTTCCTGGCAACTCCTGAATGATGGCTGCCTTCAGCGATTGTTGATTCCAGCCCCGTCGCTTGACCAACTAACGGAACATGCGTAGGGGTCCCAGAAACGGCACCGGATTCTGTCGCCCGCACCGCCTCATAAAACTGAAGGCCATGAGGTGGTATGGCAAAAGGCTGGCCAGGAACAAAGTGGAAGGGGTTCGTAACGAGGTGCTGCTGTGGCTGTATCGCAGGTGGTGGCGGCGGCAGCAGCTGTTCTGTGGATGCCACGCCCTGTATAGGGAACGCAGTACCGCCCATAACCGCATGGTGATTGTGCAGCATTGGCTGCGTGTCAATTACCATCTCGCTCCCATCTTCCAAGCCATCATCGTCGTCCACCGCATCAGGCTCGCCATCGTCAATGAACGCAGCTGCTGCGCCATGGTGACCAGGTGGAGTGACCTGCATGGGGTTGACTGCTGTTCCTGGGAAAACGGGGCCGACTCGGTTCGGCACTCCTTCGTCGATTGGTCTTGCACCACGAGCGATCTCTGTCAGATTGTGCTCGCTGTTGAGGTAGCGCCGAAGATTCGTCACCCCCTGGCCGGAAAAGACGCAGAAAACAGCTCTCTGATGTTCGGTGAACTCTGTAGGTTTCGTTAGCCCTTGAACTTTATGGTGAATCGCTTGGGAGGGATTATCAGCATACCAGCTGGTGCCTCGCGGCAGAAACTCTCCAAATCCTCCCGCAGGAACGCTTGGACACCCGTAACACTCAAGTGAGTGAGACGAGGGCACGCGTTCAGAAGTCTTAGGACACTCTAAGGGAAAATGTTAGGATCACAACCGAGATGGATAATTCACGATTTCACTTACCCTCAATGTCAGGTTGGTGCAATAGCTCAAATGAACCCTCTCAAGGCTACTGTGGTGCATGTTGTTGTAACAGTCCCCGGGAACAAGATTACCGTCAGCATCTCTGCGAGGCCGGCGTTGATTCGCCCTAGCAAGAGCGTAGACACTCTCATCTGTGATATTTGAACATTTGACCAAACCAATGCGCTTAAGCTTGGGCAAAGTAGCAAGTCTCACGACAGAGTCATCTGTCAAATGGACGCAGCAACCGAGGTCGATGTATCGAATCCGGTTACAACATTGAACCAGACGTTTGACAGCTTCATCTGTGATGTTTCCGCAGTGGCCCAGATGGACATAGTGCAGATTCTTGCCCAGCCTGGCGATAGCGAACACAGCAGCATCTGTGATGTTACGACACTTCGCGAGCACGAGGTTGCGCAAGCGAGGAGCTACATCAATGATCTTCTCAACAGCTCGGTCCGTCAGTCTGGAGCAAGACGTCAGGTCTAGGATTCGGAGTTGCTCGTAGGTCTTGTTTGGAGGTAAGGAAAGGAAGGCAGAGTCGTCGATCAAATCGCAACTCGCAAGGCGGAGCTCTCGAAGAGCTTTGCCTTTAGACATAAGCGCCGTAACCGGATCGTTCCCAATTAGGCGGCATTGGTGAAGATCGATCTCGAGGATGTTGGGGCAATTCTCAGCGAATGCGATGACGGCCTCGTCAGTCACCTGAGCGCACTCGTTCAATTTCAACTGCATGGACAAAAGACGTTAGCGTTTGCTTTCATACCCAGATTCTCACCACCAAAGGCAAAGCTACCCCGTTCACGGGGCGATGTAGTGGAAACAACTTACCCTCTTGATAAATCTGCAGCTCTGCGCCAGCTGCACCAGACTCGCAATTGAGATCTTAGTGCAGTTGGAGATATTAAGGCCCTGTAGTCTAGAGCACTTTTCCGCCACAGCGTTAATAGAAGTTTCCGTGATGTCTTCCATGCCAGAAATGTCGAGAGCCAGGAGGCCAGTGTTGTTCCGTAGCAATTTGAGGAGACCAGCATCCGTGATGCGTTTGCAACCAGTCATGGTCAGTCGCTCGACACGACTGCACATCTCCAAAGACTCGACACTGCCATCGTTGAGTTCGGGAGCGAGGGCTGACAAATTGAGTCGCCTGATGAAATGTCGGTAGGCGAAGTACGGTCGTGGCGCACTGAGAGTTTGGCAGATGATCGTGTGTCGTTCCCAGGATGAGCAAGCTGGACGGTGCCACAGAATTTCCACTGCATTCCGAGCCCATGACTTGCATGTCAGCATGACATGGAGAATATCTGAGGAGGTTGTGAGTTTGACGAAGATGGCAATGAGTAGTTCGTTGGGCAAGCGATTAATAGGCGCTACACGGCACTCCTCGTCGGCGACTTGCATGTTCTCGATATTGGGAACGCCTAGCGACGACTGGGAGTCGTTCGCAGCGAGAAAGAAGTCGGATTCTTCATTGTCGACGGGCGGAGGGGTGCTCGACGACGAAGTTGATCGTGAATCGTCTTGAGCCTGCTGTTGGGCGGCCTCCGAGTGAGCTTCGGGAGCCGCGTCCCCGTGGGCCATCGGTGTTCTCCGGTCGTCGGCGATTATGTCGAGAGAAGCACGTAGCCTCATGATAAAAGTCGTGCCAGTCTGGTGGCAAGCGAAGAGAGATGTGTAGAGTCGTCGAGCAAGTTGTCGGGAGGAGCGCGACAAGAGGCAAGGCGATGGATGACTAAGTAAGCGCGAGGATCGGTTGATTGCTCGTCGGGGTGGGTTAAGGTGCTAGGGGGACCAGGGCTGCAGGTTGATCAAATGCCAGGTCAAGGGAGCCTCTGCTTATTGGCAGGTAGACGGTGGAAGACTAGGAGTGACGAGATGGCCCTCAGAAAGACGGGAGGAAAGTCGGGGCGGCGTGAGCGGAGGGTGGAGGTTCGGTCCAAGTTGGTCAAGAAGCCGTGGAGATGGTGTGCCGACGTGTTGGTAGCACTGGCGCCTCTTGTCTTTCAAGCGTGCTATTTATTGTATACTGGTACAAAGAATGGAAAGTTGTTGTCGGGGGGAAAGGACGAAGACCTAATTGTCGATGATGGCGATTTGTGTTGCAAGGTTGATGGGGCTCGCTTGCTTGAAGAGGATGCCGCCCGGTTGAGCAAGAGAAGATGCCCGGGGTTTATTGTTGGTAGCGGGAAACCGACAGCGGCACTGGTAGCTGCACTGACTGTGCAGGGCCTTCACTAGAGGTACCTACCTACCTAGTACGTAGGTTTGGACGGAGTGCTTGAATGCGGATGGAAAGGGAATGGGCGAAACCTGGCTGGCACAAGGCGAGACAGGGCAACAGGACGAGTGGGGGAAAGCTGCAGCGTCAGTGAGCGGCACTGAGGGAAGCAGGCACTTAGCATCTATTTCCCGGTCACGCTCTCGGGTCACTGCCGCTCTCAACGGTCGGGCGTAAACCTCCGATCCAGCTCGTCTTGCTGAGGTCTTCGTATTCTTCCTGGAGGATTTGATCGTGCCCTGTTATTTCTTGGATATTCCTAACAACAACATACCTCTACGAATTATGGCTGGCCCCGTTTGATCGCCAGTTGGTAGGCAAGTATGGCGGGCCGCTACTGCCCGATATCGAGCGCCAGATGCCATGCAGGTTACGCCATTGTAGCAGTTATCATGTACTACCTGCCTAGGTATTCAGGGGATGGGCAGTGGAGGTCCCGTTACACTCCAGTCCTGTCGCTCCCTAGCGTGGTGTATGCAGACGCAGCGGGCTGTCCGTCGGCGGCTGTATAGGTACCTGTACTGTAGACTACCTAGTCATTGTCCCTTTGCATCCACGTTCTCGACGGGAGTTTCCATGCATGTCTCCATGTGCTCTCATACAGCTAGGAGTATCCCATGAATTACCATTCCCATGCTATTGGCTAGGTTGGGAAGAGCCGTGACGATAGGCAAACACTAGTCGTGATCACTGCGCACCGACACATCGAGACATACGGGAGACTCCAAACTCCAGAGTTCCCAGGTCCGGACTTGACAAAGTCTGGTGACTGTCCTGCAGCCTCATGACATACAATGTGTGTAGACCCCCTCTTGTTGATGCAACAACACAGATCTCGAGAGCCATCAGCTGGTGCAACTCTGTGACATCAAACCATCACAACAGGTACTAGGAGGAGTGGACAATTCGGATACTGTCAGCAAAGACAAGCCAATTTCCTCCTCTGATCATCATAGGGCGATGCCTATACGGTGGCCAGCAAGGTTCAGCTAGCGAGTGATTGTCCGTCCCATCCGAGACCCAGCAATTTTCGGGCTAGAGTCTGGAGTTTGGACGTCGTTTGTCAACATTGGAAGAAACAGGGTCGGGATAGTGGCATTACTAGGTAGATATCTCTAGGGTTGTCGTTTGGAGTCGAGACTGAGCGTGCCAACTGCCATTTTGAGACCTTTGTTTAGGCTTCAAAACGCAAAGGAAGATGATGAGCCCGACAGTAGCACTTCCCAAATTCATGCTGCACATTGAGGTTGTATTAAGGTCGCTCGAGAACGAGACTGATCAGATGTGCCACGGTTATTCGCCCATGGCGCTCTGCATGGCGCTTAGAGCCCGACGGTCGCTGGCCAGTCGATATGCAATAGTGTGAATGATGTGCGAATCTCGACCCTCTGCCGATACTTTGGAACTTGGGGTCAGTTCATGGTAAGGCCTGCGCTTTGTTCGCATACCTACCTCTCTCTACATTAGACTACTCTACATAACCCCGCGACGGACCCTAGAGAGCCTGGTTTTGTCACTTCAGCTCATCCATCCCACCTTAGGATGTCCGAACCGTATCACCAATGGGAGGGGACCTCATACCTCAGATAGGGGTATTGTTAAAAGAACTGATGATGGAAGCAAAATAGAAAAAAAGAGAAGAGAAGGAAGGAGAAACTTTGTGTTTAAATTTTTTTTTTACATTTGTTAACTATTGATCTCATTTCGTGTTTATTTCGTAGTTCTTCTTTTTTCTCGGCGGAGAGGGGGGACATATACACTATAGTAGCCTATATATGGACCATGGAGCTGAACTCGGAGGAGACTGTGAAGACTTGTCTGCGAATCGGCCATCAAGGAGCAAGTAAAATGCCATGATTGAAGGCAAAAGCACAGGCAAGGGGCATGGAAGCGGAGGCTTGCTCCTGACGAGTACATAGTATTTCTTCGATGACCATTCACCACAAGGGCATAGTATGGTTTTGCATTCGAATCCACTTCCCTGGAACCTCAAGGACCATTCCCGCCGGTCATAATAAATACACTAATATGCATCATCGGAATCGTGTCGCGGGAGTTGGGGGTATCTTAGGTGATCGATATCGGTTGAGGCAGCTTAATGTACAAGTAGCACGCAAAATACTTTCAAAGATGGAACTGTGGAATTCTTGTGGTTTGTAGGGCAGTCAGGATGGAAGGCCATCGGCAAATTCACTTTTTGACAACGGGATTCATTATCGTCCCGCGATACCGATTTAGTTCATCGAATTGCTAGTACTTTTAACAATGTGTAACAACTTTGCGGCCACTTTTACCGACAATTCGAGGCGATCCGGAGATTTACTGTTAAGCCTCTGAACTCGAATTGAGTGCCCACCGCTGGCCACTGCGAAGCTCAGCTACCTAGCAAACTTAAGCCATGTCAATCTCGTCTTCTGGTTACGGAGCTAGAGCCAGCATCACCAACCTCAAAGCTTCTAGACCCAAGCGACTAGGACAAGGTCTTCAGGAATTGCACAAGATCAATGTGCAACGCTTGGACATGAGGTTAACCAGTCAAGTTACTCAACTGATCTTTAATTGCACAGAACGGCCTTGAAGCTTGCAACAGTCCACGACAATCATGCTTCGCCAGTCGACCTTCAAGCAACTGCCCAGGTCCTTTGGATCCGCGGCCAAAGCCGCAACACGAACTCCAGCTTCACGCCGAACCTTTCTGAGCCCTCCGCGAAGCCAACCCAATGAGCACCTCAACCGCCTCGACGTCAACAAGCTCTCGGAGCAACAACTCAAGTATGCCCGCAACCGCCGCGCCTTCCTCTGGACGGGGCTTTTCTGTAGCGTCAGCTCCATGATCTACGTCGGCTACCTCATCAAGCTCGAGCTCAAGAAACCCGTCCACGCCGACTCCAGCCTGCCTTCGACCGATCCTCTCGCCGGCACCAACGCCGTCGAGCGCAAAGTAGTCTTGCGCGACGAAAAAGGCCACGAACTCGTACCAACCGGCAACAGCACCGTCCCAACTTTCCCGCGTACGCTCGAGCTCGGTAGCTTTGAGGGGGCCATCGCCCCCGCCCCCGGCCCCTCCGCTTCGGGCTTGGCCCCGACAATCACCGGCCCCGACCAGACCGAGTACACCCTCGTGGGTTTCGGTCTGCGCACCGTCACCTTTATCGGCATCCAGGTCTACGTGGTGGGTTACTACGTCGCCACCGCCGACGTGGCCCCGCTGCAGTCGGCGCTGACCAAGAAGGTCAACCCGATTGCCACCACGCTCGTAGCCGGCGAGCGCGACCAGCTGCGCACCGATCTGCTTGACCCCGCCAAGGGTGAAGAAATCTGGGACGGCCTGCTGGCGAACGGAATCCCTGCGCGGTCCGTCTTCCGTGTGGTTCCCGTGCGCGACACCGACTTCCACCACTTGAGGGATGGCTTCGTGCGTGCTATCCAGGCCAGGGCTGGTAAGGTTGGGGACGAGCAATTTGGCGAGGCGATGAAAGACTTCAGGCAGATTTTCAACCGCGGAAAGGTTCCGGCGAAGCAAGAACTTCTGTTAATCCGCGACGGAGAGGGTAAGTTGAGCGTTGTGTATGATGATGGCGGGAACAAGAAGGAAGGGAGGCCGGCAGGGAGACAGCTGGTTGGCACCGTTGATGACGAGCGTGTCTCACGTGCTCTGTGGCTGAACTACTTGGCTGGCAAGAAGGTTGCCAGCGAGCCGGCGAGAAAGAGCATAGTTGAGGGCATCATGGAGTTTGTGGAGAGGCCGGTTGGAACCATCGCGGCTCAGGTGGTATAGCCAATACGAATAATAAGAAACCCATTGATTGAGGGGATTACAAGCCTTTCTAGCCCAGGATTGGGTTGAATGTAAGCAGTAATGTATCGGGCGCGTTTTTGCACTCCTATGATCACGATTCCAAGCTTTGCGCACACGTATGACCATGATGTTGGGGTATTCCAATGCTTTTATTTTCGCAAAACCACTTCAGACGAATAGCCACCCTTTGCTAGATCCCTGGGTATCCGATCCGCAATTACAAAAACTACTATGCAGAAGTAGAGGCCCATGGCGCCACGCACACCACGGGGCTCTCGTGATGTCTCCCACCATTTGAGCCTCTCGAGCGCTTTTCCCCTTGGCCAACGGTTCTCCCTGTAGAGGTTTCTTTCAACCCAGACAGTTGTGTCCTTCGAGAACACCGAGGTTGTTTCTAATGTGTCTTGCGGAAATCGACTTACAGAGCGCCCGCCTCTTGGAGGAGCTCTTGGATCTTCTTGCCGTTCTTGCCGTTCTTGACAACAGCCTCGAGATCGGAGTTACCGCCAATGTGCTGCTTGCCAATGAAGATGTTTGGGACAGTGCGCTGGCCGGTCAACTTGAGAAGAGCGTCCTGGACATCGGAGCCGTCGCTTTCTTGGTTGAGCTCGTAGGTAGCATACTTGGCATTGAGGCCGTCGAGGATTTGCTTGGTGTTGGAGCAGTAGGGGCAGTAGGACTTGCTGAAAACAACTGTTTGCGACAATGAATTGTTAGCAATGGGTTGCCGCATGCGACTCGTAGCATATTATCTGCAATTAACTGCATGGAAGAGCAAAAGCCAGTTTCCAAGTTCATTGATACAGGCGAGAGCGAAGATCGAAATAGCAAGCTTCCGCAAGAGATACACGATAAGGGTTCTAGAGCGAGCGGTGTATGCACCAGACCGTCGGACTCGCGCACAAGATTCGCACGTGTAGCGGCCCGTGCCGATGTAGCGGATGGCTTCGCGCGACTTCATATGCCAGTGCGCAGGGGAACGCGGGAAACAGTTGAACGTAGAGTTGTCACATACCGACAGCGTTGTCGTTGATCAGCTGCTTAGCCTTCTGAGTAGCGGCGTCGGACATGGTTGATGTTGTGCTGGAGAAGAAGCGGCGGAAGATGAAGGACATAGAGATTGCGCGAGGTGGAGGTCCAAGAGAGCGATATAGATATATATACCTACACAAAAGGGAGGGGAAAGGCTTTATATGGGTAAATTTGGGGAAACTAAGCACTGCAGAAACCGGAGCGTTGGAAGGGCGTGTGTGACCGTGTGTCGAACTAGGGTGGGCACAACGAGATATGAGGGGGAGGAATAGCGATTGCGACATTCGGTGTGAATTTGTCACGACTCCAGTTTTGGAAGGCTCACCCATATCGGGCAGTTCAAAGACTGGGTCATTTGATAGAGGATCGGGGATGAGGCACTCCCGACACTGTGCGGCTTCTGCACACTTTCGGCGTGCAAGATGCCGCAAAGTCACCGCGGGCGACTCCATCACGTTAATTGCGGAGTGATTTCAGTTTCCTCATCCTCAATGGAAACAACTTGAACACAGCTCAACCGGTTGAAGTCCGCCGGTCTCTCGAGGTGTCTCGAATATCAGATATAGGATGGATGTTGCCATCATCTCTCATTTCAGTTTGCGCCTCCTTAAATCGAATATTTGCCGTCTTTACTATGTACACGGCCCATCCTAGAAGTAGGTGCTGCATGGACACGAATATTCCAATGACGCAAAGGCCTTTCCGACCGCGCGATTCACCCGCGATTCACCAGAAAGCCATCATCAAATCCCCGCCGTTATCTCAATTCCGTCCCTTTCCTTAACTACCCCACTTCCCCAAATTCCAAGCCACGATACTTGGCCGTGCTGAGATTTGGCAAGCCTCCGCGCAAATGTTGAAGTTGAAAACGATATCGGCACCAGGAAATGATGTTCGATCGCTCCAAGCTTTTGAAGTGCCTACAAACTGCCGAGGGTTTTGTTTTTCCAGTAATATCTTTCACGATGCCATGATACCCATGGTGATAAGAAGAGGGTCGTCCGCAATCGGCCGCGCTGCAATGCTGACAGGAACGTCATCAGAACAGCGAGGATAGCCGCCATCAAGGGTTCCACTCGGAATGCCGACAGCAGCCACGGCTGGCCGGGGGCAGTTGGTGGCCAGTCTGGTGCGAGAAGCGAATGCAACACTTCATACCCTTGAATCAGCCTGGCAAACACGGCCCTCTCCAGCACTGTGCTCAAGGGAACGCAAATCGGGCCAGATCGCAAGTTCTGGTGAGGCGGACTTGCCAGCATTACTTATCGGAGCGACGAATGAGGCTATTCACAGCATGTGAGGGGATCAGATTGTCGGCAGCCTTGGGCCCGGCCATGACTTCATCTGGAACGAAATGCATGTCATCGACTTTGCTGCCGCCACGGCATCGTGATCCTGGCCTGGACCCAGTCGGCCAGTCCACCTTCCCCAGAACAGAGGGCGAGACGGCTCCACGGGTCTTAGGAAGCAATGCACGTGAGTGACCCTGACGCTCATATTCCAGGTTCGGCCGTGCGAACAAGGCCTGCTGGTTGATCATGTACTTCGTGGTGAATTTTCGCCAGAGAGCTCTCGAGATTATGACAAGAATGAACCGAACACGCCTCGGCTCTCCCACGCGTACGAGAAAGCGAGGCGGAGAGAGGCTGAACGGATAGGTTGGCGTCCTCTTTCTTTCGACGTTATCCGACATTGGTGGACGATTCTCTCCAGGGTGAGGCAACGACTGGTGGTTGTATTTTCAGTCGCACACTCACAACAACAGAGCGTTGAGTTCACTGTTTGCTTGCCCGAGTCGAGGCCCTGAAGCGGCCTCTTGCAGGGAGCCACATAATAAGGTATGTAACATCCAAGGTCACAAAGATAGTTGAATTGGAGAACAATGAAGGGGCCGTTGAGCTTATGAGGCGAACAACATGAGCCAGTCGATGAACGTGCGAGTCATGATGGATTACCTAATGATACCGATGTGGTTCCAATGAGAGCACTTGCAGCAGACACGCCCCGGGGCAGGAGTAGTAAGCAAGCTTGCCTTGGCCTTGGGAGTTGGCGCCACTTTAGCGGCTCCGTGGGTTCTTCCCTTTCGGACGGGTGTTCAGATGAAAAGTTGGGATCCCGGTCGCCCTTTTAACCTTTCCTTCTGACTTCGAAATTGTCCGAGTCCCTACATAGTACATGAACAAACCGCCACCATACGTTCCAGGCCTATACCCCTCAAACCTCAAACATCACCCGAACCTGGCCTCCCATCTGTCCGCCGCCATTCCCACTATTCGCACCCAACCTTGCCGGCCTTGCTAGACTCGTCCAACCCAATCGGCTGTGTTGCCAAAGACGCCCACTCCCGCATCTGCGCAACAGCCTGAAAAAGGACCCTTGGATCCCGAGGCGGTGATCGTCGTTCTAGTCGTCATTTCCCTACCCATTTTGGATACGGGTGCCAAAGACAACCGGTCTCTCGTGCCCTTCTTTGCCAACCCACGAAGACAAAACACTACGTCCCCAGCTTTGCGATTGGTCTCACGCCCTTCTACCAATCTAGATCTTGTCCGCCGTTGATTGCTCGACGCCTGCGGCCAAGCTGATAGCAGCGCCGTATCATACGATCCCACCCATAAAACGTCAACCCAATTACCCCCCAAACCGACCAGATCGACTATATTAGACTCTTCAGATTTCCACTTTCTCTTCTTTTCTTTCGCAGCAGGTCAACGGCGTACTGTCGTAGGACCAGCACACAGTCGCAAAGGTGGCTTCCGGAGGAGATTCGGCATCGTCAGGTGCCTTCGTTGCCCAGCTTGCCAACATCACGTCTTTGTTGAAAGTCCCGACTCAGCTGCAGCCTTACCTCGAGACTACCGCTGAGCATCTAGCCTCAGCTTCAGAGTATCTTCAGTTAGCGACCGGTTTTTCTCCCTCCCAGGTCTACACTGCCGCCGCTGGTACACTCCTCGCTCTGAGCGTCATCCCCGTCGTCGCCGCCCGGAAATCCAAAAGCAGAAAGGGAGGAAAGATGTCTTGGTGGGGGCGCCCCAGCTTGTCGCCTTGGAACTCGGGTGTTGGTCAAGGGGGTGTGCCGAGTGTGACTGAGGAAGATTTCAGCTACATCACTACCGAGGATCTTGATAGTCCTCGATACAGTCAGCGCTACGACTATGCTCGGTCACCACAGGCTGCTGTTCAGGGTATCAGCAGGTACGAAGAACCCGAAGACGACGCTCTTAACATTGTTTACAAGAACGCTGTGTACCCTGAGGGGTTTCCTGCGTACTCGATTGGCGACGGCAAACTCCTGGTCAGCGATGTGAAGGAGCGAGTGAAGCTGATCTTGGGGATTTCCGATCGCCACGGGAGGATCCGTCTGTACTACAAGGGCCGGCGCTTGAGGGATGATGACAAGCCCATTCGAGAGTATGGAGCCAAGCACAACAGCGAGATCACGGTTACGATCAGCGAGCGCGAATCCGAGAGCAGCAGTGATGTGGGGAGCGATGAGATTGTTATTGTTGATCGTGACGGACACGAGGTCCGCGAGGAGCCTGAGCCGTCGAAAAAGCATCGTAAGAAGCGCAGGGGCAGGACCAGGGAAGAACGAGGTGCCCGTAGCCCTCAGAGCCCACAAGAGAGTGTTTCGGATGTTGGTCTCAGAGTGCCGACCGAAGATCCTCGCAAGAGGGCAGCTTCACGAGTTCGATCTCACTCTCCTTCAGCCGAGTCCGGATTTTCGGCAGCATCCGGAGTGTCCGGGGTCTCGGCAATCTCCGCTATCTCGGCCGGTAGCGTTACTCGCGCCAGTCCGGCCTCAGTTGCTCCGGGCGGTCCCATCGAGAAGCTCGATCAAATCGCCGCCCACTTCAACAACACACTCCTGCCATTGTGCCGACAATTTGCGACCCATCCTCCTTCGGATCCTAAAAAGAGATCAGAGGAGCACCTCAGGCTTTCAGAGACGATCCTACAGCAGGTCCTCCTGAAGTTTGACGATATCGAAACGGGAGGAGATGTCGCAGTTCGCACAAGGAGGAAAGAGATGGTGAAGCAATGCCAGGATATTTTGAAGACGCTCGACGAGGCTCTTAAGGCATAATAGTGTGGACGGTCATAGGCGTAGTACCCGGATTTTTGTCATTTTTCAAGCTTCATAATCAGCATGAAAATGGAGGGATTTAGGTGGTTCCTCGTTACAAAGTTGACAATACTTTGGTAATCCAGCCATGTGAAAGGCGCATCGGGGTTACTGGTGCGACGCCACCAGCTGCTCTTCTTTGTTGTGCTTAGATTTCTATAACTGCTTTTGCGGGTTGAAGGCTTCCTGTATCTCTTGTCCAACGGTGTGACACGAGAACGTGGAAGATAAGAGAATCTAGCATTTTATGCAAAGAACATGGTCCGAAGCTATGGGATGTTGTTGACCAGGTCATAGATGGTAATTGACTAGGCGTCCCTCCCAAGGCCCAGTTCAAAGAGTTCGCAATGCATACAAAGACTCGTTGGTAACTACCTTGATGGCCAGCAGTGACGTGACGATGATCGTCCGTCTTGTTGATTGTGAGAAGTCGTCGCTCAAAGTGATGACCACAAACATGGCAAAGGACACAGAATCACAAATCTAACCGTCAATTTGGAGTTCACTTCACTTATCAGTGTCCGCTGATGAGATCATAGGTAATCATTCTGTCCACGAAAGAACCACTGCAAGTACCTTGAGATCAGAATCAAGGGGGCCGTGATAAGGTTATCAGCGTGGTCGTCGCGCGCCACAGGATTGCCAAGACACGGGAAGCAACCAAGGCGAAAACCAGCCCCACCAATTACAGACTGTAGGTCTAACCCTACCCCAACGCCTCAGGCAGCAAAGGCCACACTGGCTGGCAAGCCTCCACCGCGTCCGAAAACGGACTAGTGCATATGTCCCAACACCAAGCACACGGGCAATTTTCAGCACACACAAAAAAGTCGCAGACCGTCAACCATCGCGAGGTAAGAGCCAGACTTGCTGCCCATTTGATCTGCCGGAGCTTGACGGACAGATCGCTAATCTTCCTTCTTTGTCAACCCAGTCTTCCCCGGCAAAGATGTCTTCTTTCGAGTCTGTGGTACGTTGCGAATCCCCGAAACCGACTTGATGATGGATGTGGTTTCCACCGGTTCCATATCCGTATTGCGACGAATGGCTAGGCTGCCGACCGCTGCAGCGACACCGAACGAGATGGCTACGACATGTTCGATATGGCGATGGATACGGATATGGAATTGCGCGAAGCTTGGGACATGGCACACTGAGAGGGGCCGGTCGACCGCAAGGGTGCGACAGCAGCAGTTTTGTGATGGCTAACCTGTTGCTTTACAGGTCGTCATCGACGGCAAGGGCCACCTCCTCGGTCGCCTCGCCAGCATCGTCGCCAAGCAGCTCCTCAACGGCCAGAAGATCGTTGTCGTCCGCTGCGAGGCTCTCAACATCTCTGGCGAGTTCTTCCGCGCCAAGCGTACGTTACACCTTCACTCCTACACGAAACCGAGAAACATGACTGCGACAATGGGCATATTCGGGAGGATTTTGGAATTGGGCACAGCAGGAGGAAGGCAAATTGGGAATCGCAGTCATGGGCGAAACGAACAATAAGCATCGAACGACGAGAACAGTCAGACTGACACGGAACCGCGATTATAGTCAAGTACCACTCGTACCTGCGCAAGATGACCCGGTACAACCCCACTCGCGGTGGTGAGTTACAGCCCTTCCGACACGACGACGATGACAGTCGAGTTCTCGGCCAGACAATACTGACTGCGCATAGGTCCCTTCCACTTCCGCGCTCCTTCCCGCATCTTCTACAAGGCTGTCCGCGGCATGATTCCCCACAAAACTGCCCGTGGCGCCGCTGCCCTTGAGCGCCTCAAGGTCTTCGAGGGTGTCCCTCCCCCCTATGACAAGAAGAAGAAGATGGTCGTTCCCCAGGCTCTCCGTGTCCTGAGACTCCAGCCCGGTCGCAAGTTCTGCACCGTTGGCCGTCTCAGCTCCGAGGTCGGCTGGAAGTACGAGGATGTTGTTTCCAGGTACGTCGGTTCTATCAGAGCTGAGGCTCTTGCTTCCCGAAACAGCGTACCTTGTGTTGCTAACTGCTTGGTAGACTCGAGGAGCGCCGCAAGGCCAAGGGCGCCGCCTACTACGAGCGCAAGAAGGTCGCCGCCCGCCAGCTCTCCGAGGCCAAGAAGAGCGCCAAGGTCAACGACAAGACCGCCGAGGCTCTCAAGGAGTTCGGCTACTAGAGATAGTAGCTGTTGCTTCATCGACTTTTCATCCTTTGTGCGTTTTCACTCTAGATTGGCGCGGTTCAGGGCATCATCAACATTTGCGAGGAAATGTGGAGGAGTCAGTGGCTTTTCGACTCGCTGTTTGTCCCAGGCTTGGGACCTCATACGAATAAATGATGAGATCACACAACCAATGGAGAGATCATGCATGGGATGAATGGAAGAAACAAGACAAATACCCCCGGGCGTTCAGCATGCAGTTCAGGCCCTTTGTGTGGTGCGTGCCAGGCGTGTTCTCATGACAGGAAGGGACCCTTGCGTCTCGTAGATGACGACCATGCTGTCCAGCGGCACCCCGTGCACAAGCCCGAACTGCTGAAGCAAGCCAATGAATGACTACTGCGTACTTAAGCCAAATAATGCTAAAGTCTTCGAACGAACCCTTTGATATCGTAGCGTTGTGCTACAGTATCACATTTATTTCCAAGCATGGCTAACGCCTCGAGCCCACGACTTCATCACAACCTTAGGCTAATTATCTAGTGAAGCATCACACCTGACATTGCGAGCTGGTCAGAGACAAACGGTCCTTTAGTGGCTGTTAATACCTTTCCAAGTCCCCTGGCCAATAACTAATTGAATACTTGTCCGCACGACATCCCAAACCTTACTGTATTTACCATACAATGACAAACATCGTGATCATCTCATGGTGTACTTATGACTTTGGGGTCTTGGACATAGTCGCCATGTGCAAGTTACCTAGTCCACACGTCCTAACTCGCATTTGCGCATCGCATATCATGAATGAAGCAAGCTTGTGAAGTTGTACATGTTCCTATTCCAGTTCGGGGGTGGCGTACTTCACGTCGACAAGAAGGTCATAAACTTCGTTACTCTTCTTCCCTATAAACCGTCTATAGCAGCCCATATGATCCGGCGCTTGAAACCTTGACTTGTTCTAAGTCTGTCATTCCTTTGTAGTTTTTGTGTTGAGCATCACTTTTCTAAAATAGCATTGCCAATCTTGCACAAGGATATTCCGCCTCTTTCCCTTTCAGGATCTCACGATGTCTTTCACTCACAAGTGCAATTACACGGAAGACGGGTTTACGTTAGATTCCAACCAGACTCGAGTCTCTCACGCCAATCGAGCTAGGTAAAAAGTATGCTGGGACCATTGTCTATGTGTACAAATGATTGAAATCCGCATTACCGATTCTTAGATTATGTTCTCCATTTATATATACATTCCCCTTTCCTTCTCTTTCCTGCTTTTCTTCTTTTCTTACTATCTGCTTTCTCCTTTCTCTCTTGCCACCACAGAACTCTAACCTCTGGTTGGCCCAACCAATAGCTCGCAAATAAGAAAGATCAATCAGTGTTGGAATTCGAAAAGCATCGTGTTCCCGAGGAGGCATGTCTCGCAGACTATATAGAGCACAAATCCAGACTTGATTTCATAACTCATACTGGGACCTTGGCGCAGTTGGCTAGCGCGCAGGTCTCATATACCTATATGATCTGGTTAAAAAATCAGAGTAATCCTGAGGTCGGGAGTTCGAGCCTCCCAGGTCCCAAATCCTTTTGTTGATCCTCTTTTTTTTTGTAAGGTTCCCAACATCATCCTTGCCTTCTTCCCCTTTTGCGGTCTGTTTGGCCAAGCAGAGCTGTCTTGTCTTTGTTGAAGAGCGACTCATAAGCAATGACCTCGAATGGGCTTTCGAGGTCCCAAAAAATGAAACACATCACGACCTAGCCATTGGTGCGAATTTGAGTCCTACGCCGAAGTCCCGGACAGTGTGGAGCCGGTAACCGGAGGGCTTGCGATGACATCAGTGCACTCAGCTGCCCCGCGATGTCTGGTGATGATGGTGAGCTGCTGAGCTGCACAACTTTGAAGTTTTGGGGAACGATTGGTTGTTGACTGGTGTCACAGATTTCTTGGTGAAGGTTCAGCAATATTTCCAAGACTGGCTGTCTCTCAAAGATGATGTTCAATGTACAGCGCTGCAGGGGTGGCCGTTCAAAGCACCTTTGATCGTTCGTATTTGTATGGTCGTGACATTCTGGAGCCTAGTTCTATAACGTGTGTGGCATGCTTACTTCGACGGGTAAGATGGCGCGGGTATCTGTGTTTCCTGTACCGTGGATATTTACTTCGTCTAACTGAGAATTTGCTCTTTGGGTTTCGAGATCCCATAGATTACACTTCCATAGAATTCCGGGAAACAATGTGTGTGCAAATGTCATGCATGGCAAATAGATTGGGTTCGCATACTCGCATCGGGCGGTACCAATTCCGACTACTACCAGGAGCTGACATTGCTACAGGAACAGAAGACTTCACATTTGAATAACAACAACAAAGACAAGCGAGCACCCAACTAAGCGTCAAAGCTGGAACGCCCACCAACAAAATAACCAACGCACTCGATCCCGAAGCATTCTAGCCTTCAACAATGGATCAGCAATGTGACAACTAGGATTATTCAATCTTTTTGCATTAATCAGGGCTCCTCTCGCACCTCCCTTATCCACATCCACATCCCCTCCTTCGCGTCCTAGCCACCTATCCCGGCCTAGCAAGTTATCACCGCCTTCCCGCACCGGCCTCCATCTTTCCGGCTCTTCTGAATCCGGCATCGTCATCTCTCGCCCAATTCGGCTCCCAACCCCAATGTCAAAAATGGTCCCCGCCCTGAGACTTTCTAATCCACTCCCTAGGCTCCGGCTTCCTCGCTGGCATCCACATCTAGGACTGCGTCTGCGTTTCACGCACCCCCTCGGCCGTGTGCGCGCTTTCGCTGAGCGCCCCCGTGTAAGTCGCAGTGGGAACGTAGGGATCGTTGCTGGGCCGATGGAACTGGGGCGGGGGTAGAGGGTGTGCTTGGTGGTTCTGGTCGCTCTTCTTCCATTTCAGACCAAGGGGAAGAGAAACAGAAGGATGATGGTGATAGTAAACCGTTGGTGTACGGTTATATCAGGAGCAAGGGGGGCTGTATGCAGGGGAGTCGATGGATGGGACGGTGGTGGTGGTGTCGAGGGGGG
The DNA here is from genome assembly GCF_000182925.2 of Neurospora crassa OR74A. Classification (NCBI taxonomy): domain Eukaryota; kingdom Fungi; phylum Ascomycota; class Sordariomycetes; order Sordariales; family Sordariaceae; genus Neurospora; species Neurospora crassa. The sequence continues at coordinate 3,289,685 of NC_026505.1, forward strand.
TGCGAATGAGGAGTTTTATGGGAGGAAGGGGATCACGGTGAAGGAGATTCCGAAAGGGGGTGTGCCTTGGCCGGAACGAGGGCGAGATACGAAGGATGGTAAAAAGGTTTGGTCGGAGGGGGTAATGGGCTTGGTGGAGGCTTTGAGTGCGGCTGATCAGCAGGGGAGGAGAATATGTGATGGGGACCATGATGGTTCAAGCAGGAGAGTAAAGGGTGGTTAAATGTATAGAGATAGAGAGAAGGATACACGCAGAAGGATAGATTAGATGCCGCCTGGTGACAATGGGAGAGATAGCATACGTAGGAGGTGCAGCGTCAAGCTTACATGAGTAGGATGAGAGGCAGTGGTGGGCTTCACGTTTTGCGTAGATACAACTGACATGAAGCTGGACTTCACAATGAATGTATCAACGAACCAACAATTTAAGGCGTGGAAAACATACCCTTACAGGAGCCAACCGTAAAGTTTCTTCTTTCTCCATGATAAAACGCTACGGTATCCCTTCATCTTCACTCAAACTAAGGTACGCTTAGTGATGGCTGGATATCGACATCACAAGGCTGAATTGTCAAATCCATTCCCAGTCGCAATCCGCCCAAATCTGAAAAGTCTTGCAAATTAGGCCAGATAATATGCGGTTATGTTACAAGTACAAGCCCTCGGGCTCGCCTTCCTGCTTGGTGCGCAGAACTCTTTCACGAGCAGCTCTGAAGTCTGCCATCTGCACCCGCATTCTGCGCTCACGGAGGGCCATGAGACCGGCCTCAGAGCAGATGGCCTTGATGTCGGCACCTGAGAGATCGTCCTTCTGGGCGATGAACTCTTCCAGGTCAACATCCTCGTTAAGTGACATCTTGCTGGTGTGGAGCGTGAAGATCTTGCGCTTGGTGTTCTGGTCGGGATTCTCGAAGAGAATCTTGCGGTCGATACGGCCAGGACGGATTAAAGCAGGGTCAAGCGACTCGATCTTGTTGGTGGCCATGATGACCTTGACGTCTCCACGGTCGTCGAAACCATCCAGCTGGTTCAGCAGCTCCAACATGGTTCTCTGGATTTCACGTTCGCCGCCCGATGTCGAGTCGTAACGCTTGGTACCGATGGCATCGATTTCGTCGATGAACACGATGGAAGGGGCATTCTCGGCGGCAACCTGAGGAACATGTTAGAGTATATATTTGACAGTGTAGCTTGAAACACTTTTACATACCTGGAAAAGCTGGCGGACCAGTCGAGGACCATCACCAAGATACTTTTGGATAAGCTCGCTACCAACGATGCGCAAGAACGTTGCCGAAGTTTGGTTTGCCACAGCCTTGGCAAGGAGGGTCTTACCGGTACCGGGAGCACCGTAAAGAATGACACCCTTGGGTGGCTTGATACCCATTTCTTCGTAGAGCTCCGGATGCAGCAATGGAAGCTCAACTGATTCACGAACTTCCTGGATCTGCTGTTCCAAGCCACCAATATCCGCGTACGACTCCGTGGGCGCCTTGTCAAGCTTCATGACGCTGACGGCCGGATCCGTGTCGTCGGTGAGCACGCCAACAATGCTGACACTCTTGTGATGTAGCAGGACGCTGGCGCCGGGCTCCAGAAGGTCTTTGTCGACAAAGCTCATGATGCTAACGTAGTACTCGGGCCCCGATGTGCTGGAAACGATGGCGTGGTCGTCGTCGATCAACTCCTCGAGAACACCGACACCCATGGGGCTGCCACGCATATCATCGACACGGGAGCGCTCGTCAGCCATACGGTCGGAAGACTCGAGCTCGGACGCAGGAGCATTGCTGTCCTTGGCGGTCTTCGCCTTGCGTAGACGTTCTTGATTTTCGACATATTCTTCCTCGAGCAGTAGATGATCGTGGATTCGTTGCATTCGTAGGAGTCGGAGTTTGCATCGGCTTGTCGGATACACTGAGGGGAGCTTGGCGGCAGCGCTGGCACCGCCTTGTCTCTTCTTCTTGCGACCGATGCGGGTGGTAGGCTTCGGCGGCGGCTCGTACTTGGGCTTATCTTTCTGTTTTGGTGGCGATGGTGGTTAGCGATGTCCATGATGTCAGCGCCTGAGTCTCACAGGACAGCAAGCATGCCGCGCACAACAGAAACCTTGACGCAACTGAAGCCATCCTACCTTATCTTTCTTGGACTTTGAAGGGTCCTGGCCTCCGCCCATGCCAGACTGATTTTGACCCTGCGCAGCTTGTCAGTATGCGATGCGTTGCAAGCTTGAGCTCAGCTCCGTATTGCGGCAACTGACCATGTTGACGGTCCGCCTTTCGCGATTCTTGAAAGTGTGGTGGAAGACTCAAAGGGGTGCTGAGAATTATATGATGGGGTCGCAAAAGTGCCGCACGATCTGAACTCGTTGATCTCAGCGGCAGTGATGGAAACGATTAAGTTGTGCTGGTGTTCGTTGTTGGCGGATGCCCGTTTGAGGTTCAGTTGCGACGGGATGGCGAGCTCCAGTTCAGGCCCCCAGTGAACGCGACACACCTCATCCGTCTGTCGTCCAGTCGTACACCTGACGCACAGACCATCAAGACTACTAAGCTGCCGGGGGCAATAGCACCTTGCATGTCGTTTGAGCGCTCCTAGCACTTGCTGTGCGTTTGCATTCGATCTGTCTACTGACCATACCTGGACAAGCTGCACAGCTTTAAGTTTGTACTTGTACCGTATGACGGACTGTTTTCCCATACATACAGCGCATGGCCACGACATTGGCAAGGGAGGGGACCATCCCAGGGACGAGTCCAGCCAGAGCCTCCTGCTTCCATCCTATCCCGTCGCAACTTTGTGTACATTGGAGGGCGACAGTGGTCATTCGTCCTCAACCTTGCCCGTACTATACTAAAAAATAAAGCAAGGTGTGGCTGAGGCGATCAAAACACTAGGAAGAACACCACGCTCGCCAATTAGGTTATGTGAGCATTTGACTCTTGGCACTCTTGGGTACCTCTACGGACGCTGCTCCCCACCTGACTCTTGAAGTTGCCTTTTTGCTTTCCTTTCCCTCGACAGGAAGTGACGACGACCATCTCACCTTGTCAGCGAATGCTCTTTCAGCCTTGCATTCACAAATAACCTACGGTACCTAAGCAGGCCCGGTTCGCCAATCCTCGATCAGTTGCGGAAGAAAACCTAAAACGTCCTGTCGTTCGTTCCACTGCCAGCTCCTCCATCACTGAAGAAACCCTCCCGTCTCACCTTGCAACATCATTTCACGGGCCTCCTTGACCCCTCCACAAGGTTAATCTTATCAGTACTCCGTTGTTATACTTCACTTATTTCGCTGAACACCACTTCCTACCATCTTATTTGCGTCCAACAGCAAACCATATACTGTACCCACTCCCATTCCCATTTGGGCGCAATACACTTCCCTTCCTCTGCACCAACACCCCATCACTTGACCATGGCGACTACTCGTGAGCGCCGCGTTGCGAAGGAATTGCAGGATATATGGAATGACCGCGAGACCTCGGGCGTCATGGCCGAACCTCTCGACTCGAGCAATCTGTCGCACCTCAAGGGCTCCTTCAGCGGCCCTCCAGACTCGCCCTATGCTGGGGGTACATACGAGGTCGACATTCAGATTCCGGATAAGTACCCGTTCAAGCCGCCCTCGATGTATCTTATTACCAAGATCTGGCACCCCAACGTCAGCAGTGTCACTGTACGTTTCTCTCGTTTTTGTCCCCTTGTTTTATGATGGATGTTAGGAAGTAGGTGGAGTTTGGAGAGCTCAACTAACCCTCCGACGTCTTTACAGGGCGCCATCTGCCTCGACATTCTGGGAACAGCATGGTCCCCGGTCGGCACGATTAAGACAGCGCTGCTTGCCGTACGAATGCTTCTTGAATCGCCAAACCCGAAGGATCCCCAGGACGCCCAGGTGGCCAAGATGTTGATGGAAAACCCCAAGCTGTTCGCCCGAACGGCACACGACTGGGCCGTCAAGTATGCCGGCGCGCCCAGGGTGGACAAGATTCCTCTCAAGTATGATGAGACCGCAAAGGAAGGTTCAAGGAACGATGCTAGCAGGTACGTGGCATTTCTGACCATCCCGATGCAGTGAACCACCTTGTGTTAAGCAAAAGCCATATGGACAATGCATTACTGGAAACCCGGAATAAAAGTCAGAGGCGACTAACCTTGAGAGCCTGCTTGGCGAACCCAACACAGATATGCTGGATATAACAAGGACCTGGTGGATCGTTTTGTCAACATGGGATTCGACGTAGAAAAGGTGGTCGATGCTTTTAAATTTGTGGGTATTGACCGGAACGGAGGCGCCGATTACGAACTCGAGGAAGCATACATGGGCGATATCACTGCGCGGCTCCTCGGCGAGCAGTGACATTCGAGAGTGAGGGCGGGCAATGAGAGCAACAAACACGGCTATGTATAGTGATGAGGTGGTGGTATGGTTTTACCGATCAGCATTATGGAAATCAGAACGGTATGGACTTTAAAAGCGGACAGGTAAAGCGAAGGATGGAAACCGCAGCAGCTGAGGCCGACGTTCGACTGGTTTATTCGGTGGTAGGATGGCGCGGCTTCGTCTGTTATTAGTTTATACATCAGCCGCATTCGGATATGGAGTTTTACGGACGACAAGGGTGTCAATGGAGCAATGGAATTTCTGGCTTCTTTCTACTACTGATTCCTCACTTTCCCGTTGCTCGGAGTTTCCGTCCTCCTTTACATGGTAGCTAGCAAAGTGATAGCGTATCTATACAAAGTGTATGGCGCATTCAAGCCAATAGGCGAAGACAGGTCGGTAAGTCATGTTTATGTGACGTTGTGAATAAATGGAAAGTATAATATACCTAACCGCCCACACCCATTCCTTGGTTTCACCTCTATCAACAAGAACGTCGCAAGATGCGGAAAGGGATATAAATGCACCACACGGTATACGCCCAGTCCCCACTCCCAGTAGCAATGGCCAAATGTCTCTATCAGGCTTCAATTGTCATCCCAAGACACAGTCACAAATGCAATACGCTCCGCGTTCCCTGCTTCCTTCTGACTGTGCCTTCGGCCCCGACCAGGTCGGCAGATAAGCCGAACCAGAAATACAAGACTACCCGTGCGCAGAGACAGAGGAGACATGGACAAGATGTTTTGGTTGTATGGCTGGTTGGCTGGCTGCTGCGACTATTCATATGTCCGCCTCAAAGTAGACAAAAGAAAATGTTCGAAAGATTAAAACATGAACCCCTTCAAACTTTTCTTAAAGCAAATCGCGTCTGACGAACTCATCACGGAGAGCCTTGCCGAGGCTGGCGGGCGAGCGCTCGACAACAACACCGGCGGCCTCGAGGGCCTTGATCTTGGAGTCGGCACCACCCTTGCCGCCAGCGACGATGGCACCGGCGTGACCCATGCGACGGCCGGGGGGAGCGGAGATACCGGCGATGAAGGAGACGACGGGCTTGCCACCGTTCTTGGTGTTGTACTCCTTGAGGAAGTCGGCAGCCTCCTCCTCGGCGGAACCACCAATCTCACCGATCATGATGATACCGTCGGTATCGCCGTCCTCGAGGAAGACCTTGAGACAGTCGATGAAGTTGGTACCGCTGAAGGGGTCACCGCCGATACCGACGACAAGAGACTGACCGAGGCCGGCCTGGGTGGTCTGGTTGACGGCCTCGTAAGTGAGGGTGCCAGATCTGCTGACGATACCGATACGGCCGCGCTTGTGGATGAAACCGGGCATGATGCCAATCTTGCACTGACCGGGGGCGATGATGCCAGGGCAGTTGGGACCGACGAGACGGGTCTTGGACTGAGTCTTGAGCATAGAGGTGATGCGAACCATGTCTGCAACGCCCGGTTAGATCACTGGTTTCCAAAATTCGCTTTCATCCGCTTGCGCGCCGTCCTTGTGAGCCATTGTACTGACCATGCTGGGGAATGCCTTCGGTAATGCACACGGCGAGGGGGATCTCGGCCTGGAGGGCCTCCTCGATACCGGCAGCGGCGAGAGGGGGGCTATTTTCGATGTTGCTATTAGTAAGGCCCCCAAAGGCTGGTATCTCGGAGAGTGCTTACGGGACGAAAATGGCGGTGGCAGTAGCACCGGTCTCCTTGACAGCCTCGCTCACATTGGAGAAGACGGGGCGATCAAGATGTGTTTGGCCAGCCTTCTTGGGGTTGGTGCCGCCAACAACATTGGTGCCTAGAACAGAGGGCGAAATGCGTCAGAATTCCATGTTTGCGACAGTTTGCGACCCAAGATCGGTACCGATAAGCGGGAGATAAGCGAGGGGAATGGTGGCAGTGGTGGGTGGTTGAGGGTGGTGGTTTACCATATTCGATGGCCTGCTGGGCGTGGAAACTGTACAATGAGCCATCGTCAGCCAAGTCAAATTCGCAGCATTAATCACATCCAATGGTGTCCTGGTCTTGGAAAGCTTGTGATCATGGGCAGTTGGTGGAGGTGGAGCATTCCCCAGATGCGCCCGAGTCGTGTCATCGGCGTCGCGAGTCACGACAAGCAGGGCGCAATGGGGAAAACGGGGAACGGGGAATTTCGGGCAGGGGAGGTAGCTCTAACTCACGTTCCCTGCTTGCCCGTGAATCCCTGGAAGAGAACCTTGGTGTCGCCGTTGATTTTCAGGTTGTTGATGGTCGCCGCATAGGGGGACGAGTTGGAGCTGTAGGCTCTCTTGGACAGCTGCTGGACGAGCTTGCCCGCGGGCCGTGTTTGCCTTGCGATAGCCTGCATTGTGAAATCTGTGGGCAAGAATGCAAGAATAGTGTGGGAATGAGGAGGGCGCCGGAGGAAAGGGGAGGGAGAGGGCAGTATTATGGGCGAGAGAGCCAACAATGGAGCCGATGATGTCGTTGAGGGGGGGTTTTGTTGTTCGTTTCCAGTTTTGCACGGGATCGCACGTAGAAATTCAGGACGTCGACGGCTCGAGCTTCTCCAACTCCCCGCCAGCCAACAGAACCCTCTCTCCTCGAAAAATATCTCCAACTAGTTGCTCTCACTTCGGGCCGCACTATGACAGGATCCGCTCGCGAGCCACAGCTCCTGTCGCAGACCCACAAAACACCCACCGCCCACCGCCCACGGCAGGGTCTGCGGCAATGCGATTCAAGCTCATGAGGGTCTTGTTATCAGCCAGGTACACCGCGCTAACGCTTTTCCAAGATGGCTGCGTGTGACCACACCCAACCCCGCCGCTCTTCTAACGTGAGAAACTTGACCCAGATGGCTTGGTGGGTACCTGACCAAGCCAGCTCCAGCTGTACGTCACAAAGTACCGTTCGGTATCAAGCGTACCTGCCTGTCTCGCGGAGCTTGCCAGGGTACCGGCGGATTCTCGGGGCTAAATTGTCAACCCGCGCCAAGTCACAAGCCACATCTACATACTCCGTGGACAGGGGACCCGGAGCTCGGCGACGGGTGGCTGGTGGATCTAGTTCAGCCGCATTTTACGCCGAGGTCACTTGTCACGGTGCACGCACATGCATGACCGCCGATGCATGACACTTCAGTGGGTGGACTTGAAGCGCCCATGCAAACTTGACAGCGTTGAGGCTGGCACATCTGTTACAGCCACGGCAGGCGTATGCGGTACGGCACCTTCAACGACAACTGAAGCGTCCCGAAATTTGCCCCGCAAAAGGTTCAAATAATTGATTCAACGCCAACACCTAAACCGTCAATAACGAGATACGAGGTTCGCCAGTCCGACACAGCGCAAACATGGCGACAACAACGGTCACAGTCACTCGCAGCAAGAAGAATGCAAACTTGCCGTCCGAAAACGACAGGTTCTTGAGATGTTGCGCCGACATCGCGAACGCCCTCATCGAAGATCATGAAGCCGCTCAAAACGGCCGTCCGCAAAAGGACATTAATCTCAACAGCCTTCGATCCAAGTTTGCGAAGAAACACAAAATCAACAACGTCCCCCCACTAACCGCTATTATCGCCGCTGTTCCCGAACATTACAAGAAGTACATCTTGCCCAGACTCATCGCCAAGCCCATCAGAACCTCGTCGGGTATCGCTGTAGTGGCTGTCATGTGCAAGCCCCATCGATGCCCCCATATTGCGTATACCGGCAATATTTGCGTCTACTGCCCCGGTGGTCCAGACTCCGACTTCGAATACAGCACACAGTCATACACGGGATATGAGCCGACATCGATGAGAGCCATCCGGGCTCGTTACGACCCCTTCGAGCAGGCGAGAGGACGAGTTGATCAGCTAAAGTCATTGGGCCACTCGGTCGACAAGGTCGAATACATCATCATGGGCGGCACTTTCATGTCGCTCCCTGAATCATACAGAGACGAGTTTATTTCCCAGCTACACAACGCCCTGAGCGGCTACGGAACCTTGAACGTGGACGAGGCTGTGAGGTCGGGAGAACAGAGCAACATCAAGTGCGTGGGTATTACGATAGAGACTAGACCGGATTACTGCCTTCAGCCCCATCTTTCGAGCATGCTGCGCTACGGCTGCACCCGTCTCGAAATTGGGGTTCAATCCCTTTACGAAGATGTTGCCCGCGATACCAACCGTGGTCACACCGTTGCTGCCGTCGCCGAAACCTTTTGCCTCGCCAAGGATGCCGGTTTCAAGGTGGTCAGCCACATGATGCCTGACCTTCCGAACGTCGGCATGGAGAGAGATCTTGACCAGTTCCGGGAGTACTTTGAGAACCCAGCTTTTCGTACCGACGGTCTCAAGATCTATCCTACCCTTGTCATCCGTGGAACGGGCCTTTACGAGTTGTGGAGGACAGGCAGGTATCAAAACTACACACCCAACGGATTGATCGACCTCGTGGCAAGGATAATGGCCCTCGTTCCCCCCTGGACTCGCATCTACCGCGTCCAGCGTGATATCCCCATGCCGCTGGTGACGTCCGGTGTCGAGAACGGTAATCTGCGTGAGCTGGCTTTGGCGCGTATGAAGGACTTTGGAACCACCTGCCGCGATGTGCGCACTCGTGAAGTTGGTGTTAACGAGGTCAAGAACAAGATCAGGCCTAATCAAATCGAGCTCGTCCGTCGCGACTACACCGCCAACGGCGGCTGGGAGACTTTCCTCGCCTACGAGGATCCCAAGCAGGACATCTTGGTCGGTCTGCTCCGCCTGCGTAAGTGTTCGGAAAAGTACACGTTCCGCGAGGAGTTGGTTGGGCAGCCCACCAGTCTGGTCCGCGAGTTGCACGTTTACGGCATGGCTGTACCTTTGCACGTCAGAGACCCGAGGAAATTCCAGCATCAAGGTTTCGGTACGCTTCTCATGGAGGAGGCCGAGAGGATTGCGAGAGACGAGCACGGAAGTGTGAAGATCAGCGTTATTTCTGGTGTCGGTGTGCGTAGCTACTATAGGAAACTCGGGTATTGGCTCGATGGGCCTTACATGTCCAAGTGGCTCGATGGCAGGCCTGGACCTGAGGAGTAGGTCTACAGCTTTCCTGTGGGTGGATCAACAAAACGGACACGAGGGCGTTGGGCTTCTGCTTTGGATCGGACGGTCAGGCGCAATGGGTTGCATTACGACGGAAAAGGCGTTTGAGGTATGGTGTGCGGTTTTGGAGACTGATGACTCTTCGGGTCAATGGCAGATACACATGACCTTGTTCTCGGACACAGACATATGCTACACAGTTTCTTCCCGGCTTATTGTCTCATTTTCTCTCACAAGTGCAGTCATGTATTGATTTTACAACGCAAGCACGCCTTGAAAGTGTCTTCCTTGCGAAAACCTGCATGCGTGAATCACACTTCATGATTGTGAATGTTTGAGATACCGTGTCCATCCTTAGCAATGTTGATGTCCCGAGTCTGGCATTGCACGCCTGGAACCGTGACAGTAGGTTTCACATTCTTCGAGTTCTTCCTTCTTGAAAGAGATCTGACTAAGCAGTGATAATGTACAGTTCAAGCACTTGCTGAGAGGAGTCTCGAAGCAGGGATCTGGAATGAAGTTCATCATGTCAAACACAAGACCTCTGCATGGATATCAAAGGTTAGCTTGGTACGACGACTATACATGGAACAGGGAGTAGACAAACGACAGGAGAGCTACTTATTTCCTGTGCAGAAATTAAGTTAGGTTCTTTTTGACACTCGCAAGAACCGAGCTCTCGTTTTCAAACATCCAACAATAATTTTGGCAAGATGGACCCAACTCACCTGAACCATCCATCATCTTCAATATTCGGGGCATCAAATTCCCGGTTCCTGAATGGCCCCAGTTTGTACCCCTGGCTTTACTTTGCTGACCTTTAGCCCCTTTTTCTCGGCTGACGCCTTCTAGGACGTTCATTCGTTCAAGTTTGAGGCTCAACAAAAGGACCTTGTCACGTTCAACGTCTAGTCAGTTCTGTCGTTGATCCCTCCAGAAAGACACTCTCCCCGATGGCAGTGCCGAACGTGAATCCCTATTGAGGTCTTCGATGGACTATAGAAGAAGTGCGGTATCTTACAACCAAAATGATGATTTCGTGTTTGCTTTCTGTGGTTGCGCTGGTTATGGTAACGAAAGTCCGGAGGATTTTAGGAATCAGAGGCGGAGGTTGTCCTACCCGATGGACTTGGCACCCCAGATCTTCAACCACAAGATCTTCACATCTGACCCCGCGTACGAAAGCCCGCTAACATGGGGCGTGACAGCTATAATTGTATAGCCGTTGCGCTATTGCGTAAATGGTGCCGACTTGTTACATACGCGTTCGTAGGTAGAGGTAGCTACCCCGCAGCCACAAAGAACCGGTCGACAAGAAGGGGAATGAACTGCAATGGTAGCAGTTACGCATAGGAGCCAAGACGGCGTATAAAGCTCGGGTATATAATCGTGTGCATCGATCCCATCCTGGCCTCTCTTGAACTCGACCCAAACTCTTGCCCATCATGAAGTTACTTGGCTCATCTGTTACCGTCGCTGTGTTGGCTTATGCGGTCTACTCCTGGGGAACATTTATATACCACAATGCCATCGTCTTCGGCTTCCTTCGCTCCAACCCCGTGAGTACTTTTGTTCAAGAAGAAGACATTCAGTACATTCCCGACACTGTTCACTGTGAAGACCTTCACTATCATGCCCCCAGCAAGACCCTCTTTACGGCTTGCGAGGACTATCCCGAGACTCGCTTTCAGTGGTTTCCTCCCTTGACCAACTTCAACGATTCGTCAATCCTGAAGACCCACCATGGTTCTCTGCATGTGATTGACCCCGAAGTAAGTCAAAAAAACACCCTGTGCTGACAGTCGTGTGCATAACCGAGTTGCTTACACCTTCCATAGACCAAGAAATCCCAACGCCTTAGCGTGGACAACTTCGACGGACCTTTCATCACCCACGGAATCGAGGTTCTCACCGACCCCGAGCAACCGAATGCCGTATACATCTACGCCGTCAACCACCTTCCCAACCCCGAGCCCGTCATAGCCATCCACCCTCCACCGGCAGACATTTTCAAAGCGCGGTCTCAGATTGAGCTTTTCCACCATGTCATCGGCACCACCACCGCCACTCACCTTCGCTCCATCTGGCATCCCCTGATTCGCACTCCCAACGATCTTGTTGCCACATCTCCCACATCCCTCTATGTGACCAACGACCACCTTTACCGGGACCACGGCCCCATGCGCTTCATGGAAGATATGTACGCCAAAGCTGAATGGACCGACGTCATCTACTTGCAGTTCTCCCTTGAAGCCCCCTCCACTCCCGCCGAAACAGACGCTGTGGCCGGCGTCACCGCCCACGTGGCACTGGACAAGTTCCACAACGCCAACGGCCTAGGCCACGGCCGGTACGAGAACGAGGTAGCCATCGCCAGCGCCGCTTCCGGAGTGCTGAGCATCAGCGAACTATCATCGTCGCCTTTATCAAAGTCGAGCATGATCACAGTGCTCAACCGCATCGAATTCGACTCTACCATCGACAATCCCTCGTACTTTTCCGACCCCTACGCCGGCACGGCGGACGGCGTCGACCACAGCGGGTTTGTCGTAGCCGGTTTAGGCAAGGCACATACGCTGGCGCAGACGCGCAAGCAGCCGGGGGCCAAGGATCCGGTCATGGTGTGGTTCGCGAAGCCGGTCAAGCAGGAAGAGAACGGGAATGTGATTTGGGAGAAGAGGCTGTTGTTTGAGGATGACGGGACCAGGATTAGGAGCGCGAGCGCGGCGGTTTTGGTCGCTATTGACCCGGAGAAGGAAAGAGGGAAGAGAAAGGCATGGTTGTTCGTTACGGGATTTGTATCGAGTAGTGTGGTTGCTGTTAAGGTTGACTTGTGAAGTGAGTGATGAAAGAAGGCGGGAGAGATGTTGGCTGTTAGGCTGTAGATATTCAGGGGCTTCAGCACGAGGAGAAACCTCAACGAATGATACAAATCAATTTAAGAATCCACTCGGCGTTATTCAAGCAAACACGTCGAGGAAGATGTTTTCGCCACTGACATATGGCTAGACGAGGGTATTGTAAACTGGTGGTTCACAGAATCTAATGGTATAAGTCTTCTCTGAACAGTGCTGACGTAGGAGGATGATTTGGCCTACATATACAAGTTACCAGATGCTGCATGACCCTAGAAGCCTTTAAGTCTTTTGAAACACCCTTCTTCTTAAGTCTTTGAACTGAAAGGCCTCAGCTGAGCATAAGAAGACGAGAAATCCATGTAATACTTGTATAGTATGGGTTGTAACAAGTAAAGAGATCATTATCTCGAATGGACATGCAAACAAAGTCGTCATGCCCGGGAACATCACGATGTATTCCAAGTGTTGTGAAAGCCACCCAACGCTCATTGTTTGGCAGGGGCCGCAGTATTCTCCACCTACTGAACCGCCCGTCCCTCCCTTTTCTCATCATCCAACTCACTCGTCACCTTCTCCATATGACCTGTCTCCATCTCCAAATCGTCCACCTGCTTGCCATGTTGCTTTTGAAGGTTCATACCCGCCGGCAGTGCCTTCTCAAATTCTCTACCCCTCTTCTCGGGCCCAAATGCCGTGGTGACCACGATGCCCATCACAATGATTGCAGTAGCAATGCCCATAGTCGGGCCATAGGCCTCGACCAGCTTTCCGGTATGGCTGACGATGTGGATCTTCTCCGACACGGCATTAACAATCTGTGCGGACGGGGACGACACCATGTTGCCGACCTGGTACGTAATTCCGGGAAACGAGGAGCGGAATGCGGGGGGCGCAAGCTCATTCAGGTGGATTGGGATGACCCCCCAAGCTCCTTGGACGAAGAATTGCATGAAGAAGCCGGTGGCGGACAGCGCGCGCTCGGAATTGGGAAGGATCCATGCGGGGATCATACAGCCGCTGATGAGCGAGGAAACAATGATGGTCCGCCGGCGGCCAAAGTATTGGCTGAGGTAGCCAATGATGGTACCGCCCACACAAGCGCCGGCCTTCATAATGATACTGGCACGGCTGGCGGCCGAGTTATCCATTTCCTTCGCTCTAAGTACGAAGGTGGTGTAATTGTCCTGGGAGGTATGGCTGTAGTCTGTTTGTGGTAAGGATAGTCAGAGTGGCTCCGTCGATAGCTGGCTGCAAAAAAACCTTGGGGGCGAGACTTACAGTTGAACCAAGTCATCAAGATGCAGCAGTAGACACACATCTTCCACTCTTGGCGAAGCATCACCTTAGTTTCCCTCCAGAACTGGGACGGGTTGGCGTGCGCCTTGCCTTCCTTGCGTGCCTCAAGGAACTGCTTGGACTCGGGGAAGAAGCAGCGGATGATGCCAACACCAATGGACAGACCAGCAGCAATCCAAAACACGGTCTTCCAGCTATCGGTGTCACCACCGACCCCAAGATTGGCGCACGCGGCGCACACATAACCAAAGGCGTAACCTTGCTGGAGAATACCTGACATCAAACCTCGGGCGTCAACCGGGCTGTTCTCCAAGGCCATTGCAATTGCGTTACCGTACCTGTAATTAGGGGTTATCAGCATAACCAACCTTTGACAGCGGGATACTGAGGACGAAAGGGGGGAACTTACACTCCACCCATGAACAATCCAAACAAAGCTCTCACGCCAAGGAACTGCGAATATGTCGAGCTGTAGATGGTAGCAATCTGCAAGATGCCCAAAACAATCATGTTGACCACCATCGGCCACTTTCTCCCCCATCGATCACCAGCCAGACCAAACGCAGCGGCGCCAATCGACCGAAGCAGCAGCGTCAACGTAATCGCCGTCGACACACTGGTCTTGCTGACTCCATAGTAGGCCGCCAGCTTGACCTGCTGGATGGACAAGGCATGGAAGTCAAAGGCATCGGCACTCCAGGCGCAGAATCCGACCAGAAAGCAGATCCAGTCACGGCCTGAGAGCTGGGCGAGCAAGCTGATGGGGTTCTTCAGAGGCACGGGTTTTGCCCATTCTGTTGCAGTCTCGCCGTACACGTTGGTCACGACGACGCGCTGCTTCCAGATGAAGAGGTCCTTCCATGACTGACGGGCTGTGGGGAGGATGCCCTTGGCGACAGGGTCGGCGGGCTCGTGGGTTGATTCCATGGTTGCGTCTTTGATGATGAGTGGATGAACGAAGACTTGTACGACAGAGGTGTTGGTACCTGGAATATGTACCCCCACAACGATGCGTGATTTGTACAAAGCCCGATCAATGATTCAAGAGTATGTTGTAAGCCAGGCTTAGAGTGAAAATAACGAGATGGATGAAGGTGAAGAAAGGGAACCCAAAAGAAGAGGGGACAGACATCAATTTGAACCTGTGTCGGGTTCCTGCCGGTAGGGCTCAGCTTTAATATATTCGCAATACACAGCGTATATACATCTCACATCGTTTTCGTTTTCGGTGTTGGTTGTGTCCACGTTTTTTTGGGAAAAAGAGGGGTTGCCTCCTTTTTCTTCGGTTGACTAGCCCGTCTTCAGCGGCAGAGCGGAAGTGCAGTGTTCGACAGTAGATGGTTGAATCTTGATTGACGAAGCTGAGTGAGCCACCATGGATGTGCAGGCAACCCCCGCATGCTAACACGTTCCTCATGGCCAGTCATGATCCCATTGCCAGCCACCTCAACGATCGAGAGAAATCCGAAGAACAGCCGGGAGCGTACTGTGGTAGATGTCCCAGAAGGGCGGGAATGATATCGAGACACCGATACAATTCTTGCTGTTGGGCAGTCTTGTCCACTCGTTGTCTGAGTAAGCCTCTTCCCTACGAATTCTCCTCAAACTTTACTTCATCTGGTAACCCTCTCCATCGTGGCAGCCGTCAGCTTGCCTCTCGTCTTCGCGCGATGCCAATCCGGGGAATATATTGGTGAAATGGGGGAGGTCATGTCATCGCTCTTGGTCGATGGAGTGGTTTGCCCAAGGGAAGCTTAGCTTACTCTGACAGTTGCTTGATATCTTTAAAGCTTCGGTACCAAGAAAAGGGCGAGACTTGGCTGTTGATCTAACAAGTGAGGAGAACCTGGCTCGGGCCTGCAGGTGGCACTCACGGCATTCTGGGGAAAGACTAATAAGACAGGGATAACATGTGCGTGGTTCCCCCTAGTGATTCCCCAGGCCAGCCGACCCAATGGTACATCATGTTTCCTCTGGGGGATCGCTGACATCTAGACCGTTATCCGGGCTCTGCGGGCTGATTGGCTTCTGGCTTGCGGGGAAGTGGAAATCTTTTGGAGTTTGGAACTTGTGATTGTGGTCCGTTGGGAGATGTCGGAGATCACGCCAGCTCCAGTCTTAACCGCAAGCCAGAGAAGTCCAAAGTCCAAAACTATCGCTGATTAAGGGAAGACAGAGAGACGAGGGAACGATCTCTCCAAGAATATTTGAGGTCAAGAAATTGGGAGAATATTACCACATGGAGTTTGACACCAATAAGGCTCACTGTGCGTGACAAACGCATTCAGAGACTCAGAATCTCGGACGATGTGGCACATGGGGCATCGAAAAGTTTTTTTTGGTAACGATCTTGTCTGCGGGACCCCAGTTATGGCGGCAAGGCTTTGAAAGAGCGCTACTGCATCAAGCACACCGCAAACATCCAACCGTAGCTTTGGGTGACCCAATCCGACATATGTGTTTCTACAACGTTTCACTGCATCGTGAACGGTGAAACTACCTCAGTCGGCCAGAGGGATGAGGATTTAATCGTACCAGATCCAGACAATCCGTGGAGAATGATCATAACCAGCCGAATAATTCTTTCACCGCTCTTCATGCGTTAAGTTCGTTCGAGATCAACTAGGTTGCCTTTCCAGTCGCCAATGGGTATGATTCTCGACGTCGCCGAAGATAATTTCAAAGGATGATGATGAATGCTGTCACACCAGTTCTCCCGACCAGCTTATACGTAGATACAGTACAGTCCAGTACTGGTTCGTTTGTGAGTTCGAGACCTCGGTCATCACTTTGGTCAAACAGGGCTTTATTTTCGGGACTCGATGTTCAGGTAACATTAACCGTACTCCGTGCGTCTTTGGGTGATATACGGCATCGTAAGCAGGTGAAGCTGTCATTCATTCCACCTGGAGATTGAAGCACCTTCCTCTTTCACCCTGAGCCGCCTATGGTTCAATGATCTTCCCCGCTCGTGTAGAAAGCTTTTCAATGTATCACAAGGACACCTGTAGCCTCTGGTAGGTCTGCACTCATCATCCAACTCTGTAAACGGTGCCGAATGTGGGTTGAGGATGCAGGATTGCCTCCTCTGCAACTCGGATCCATTCCCAGAAGGAACTCATAGTCTCCTGACGGTGATATGTCGGCAATGAAGGTCGGACTTGGCGGGTTTACATGGTGACCGCCAAGGACGGCCGTCCCTATGATCTGGAATCCATTTTCCGTGGACAGTGCTCTACCTCCCCATCAACTTGCGGCTCTCGAATAGAACCGGGGTCTTATTACCACCTCAAGTAAGAAGACAAGAAGATATGGTGTGGGGAGGAACCAGTGCCACCAGAATAACGGAGCTTAAAGGTGTTGCCTGGTTTGTGTAATATGTTGATGTGGTAAGAAAGGACAAATCGCATATATCTTGTGTTTGCGAACCGATTGTGAGGACAAGAAATAAATACGCTGGTTTAGTAAGTCTACGTATCTGCAAATCAGACCATAACATCAAGTACATGGAGGCACCAGAACTGGTAAATCCGAAGGTACTTGGGCGAACGTGTAGGCACGAACCGAGAACATCTAGTCCGCATCAGTAGGATCCCTACGTACCGCCAAGCGTCAGTAAGTCAGCGCACCACTCGAGGTTTGGAATGAGGGGAAATCTTACCAATCAGTAACCAACTTCTCATCCAACCCATCCAGTTTCTCCATATCCTCCTCGGCCAACTCAAACCTACCCACATCCGCATTCTCTACCAACCTCTCCTTCTTGGTACTTTTCGGCAGCGTCACGAACCCATGCTGCACCGACCACCTAACCAACACCTGCGCGGGCGTGACCCCGTACTTCTTTGCCACCGCTGTCAAGACGGGATGCTTCATGCGCATCCCTCTCGCTAGCGGCGCGTACGCCTCGATGACAATACCATACTTCTCGCACGCGGCCCTGATCTCCGGCTGCGTGTTGAATGGATGGCATTCAATCTGGTTCACGAGAGGCTTGATTTTAAAAGGTGCTGACATGACCTCGTCGAGATGCTTGACGCCGTAGTTCGAGACGCCCGCCATCTTGACCTCGCCCGCGAGTACCGCATCTTCGACCGCTTTCCAGCTGGTCAACCGGGCTTCGCGGCCGCCAAGCGGGCTGTGCAGGAGGAACAGGTCAATGTAGCCAAGTCCAGAAGCCTTCACTGACTTGGAGATCGAAGCGCGAACAGCGTCGTAATTGGTGCTGTTGTCGCGCAGCTTGCTGGTGAAATGAACGTCTTTGCGGGTGAGGCCCGCGGTGTTTTCGGGGGAGGACAGGAAGGAGAGGATGGCTTGGCCGGCTTCGCGTTCGTTGTAGTACCATTGGGCGCTGTCGAAGCCGCGGTAGCCGGCACCGAGGGCCCAGCGGACCGCGCGTGTGGTCTCGGGGCCGGACATCATGTAGAGGCCGAGTTGGATTTGGGGAATGGAGAGGCCATTAGAGAGCTTGGTGGGTGTTAATGAGTTGCTAAGCGAACCTCATGGGGCTTGTGAGGTTGGAGATGAGGAGAGTTTCAGCATGTCGAATCGTACCTTGACTCTGCGGCTCAACATGTCTGTCACGGTTTCAGGCATTTTTGACTCTTTTGTTCGGCGAATGTGTTCAGAAAGTTGGGTAGGTGTTGTCTGCCCTGTGAGGTGAAAATGAGCATACTTATTGTCGGGTTGATGTTGGAGTTAATCATCAAAGTCCCCACTCTTCCGGCGGACGATGACAACATCGCCGGATATATTTCGGTTTTGTTAATTACCGTATCAGTTGACCATTGCGCGCAATTCCTTGCCTTGCCTTGTATTGTAGCGACCATTGTTACGTCAGAAAGCTGTCATGCAACTCCACAATGCGAAATAAACCCCGGTAGGGGCTAAGCGTGTTGTGATCGCTTACTGAACTGTACGCTAGGTATTAGACTGACAAAAAAAGGTTCGTTGTTGATATCACAACCATAGTATCTCAAGATCAAGTGATACCTGGAATATTCCAAGTCTTGTGAATTTCTTGTTCGCATGCTAGCATTAACACCTAGATATGTTCTCCAATCTGTAAAGCGTCCTTGTCGTATGGTCAGCAAGATGTATACAAGGAGGAGCCGGGATTGTGGAAGGCTACCGTACCTTAAGGCCGACATGCCCCTTTCCTCCCACTTGAATTCTGTCCTGTTGAAGCCACCCTTTGTGACCTAATCAATGACGGACGCGACCTGCCCCTTCGCATTTTGACCAATGTGCACCTGAAACACCCCGCGCTAGCCTCTTAGGAGATAAGGTCGGCAACATTCATGGGCATCTCATCAATCTGGGTCGAGTAGTACACTGTATCTCCCGTTAGCAAACGAAGGCGCCGAGGTTAGATTGCCCAAAACTTACACTCGATATCACGCAAGATGCGGACATCCTCGCTAGTAACGAAGTTGATGGCGACACCCTTGCGACCGAATCTACCTGAACGACCGATGCGATGAATGTAGTTTTCACGGTTGCTGGGAAGATCATAGTTGATAACCAAGCTGACCTGCTGAACATCGATACCGCGGGCCCACACATCGGTCGAGATCAGCACTCTGCTATTGCCCTGTCTGAAATCCTGCATAATGCTGTCTCTCTCCTTTTGGGGCATATCGCCGTGCATGCTGCTGACAGTGAAGTTGGCTTCGCGCATCTTATCGGTCAACCAGTCGACCTTCCGGCGGGTGTTGCAGAAAATAACGGCTTGTGTAATAGTCAGAGTGTCGTAGAGATCGCAAAGAGTGTCGAACTTCCAGTCCTCCTTCTCCACAGCAATAAAATACTGCTTCAAACCCTCGAGGGTCAACTCGTCACGCTTGACCAAGATACGAACAGGGTCGGTCATGAACTTGGTGGTCATGTCGAGCACATCATAAGGGAGGGTGGCAGAGACGACGACGACTTGTGTGGCAGGCGGAAGATAGCGGTACACATCGTAGATCTGCTCGCGGAAACCCTGGTTGAGGAGCTCATCGGCTTCATCGAGAACCAGCATCTTGATGTGTCTGGTGCGGAGATGACGGCGGCGAATCATGTCGGCAACACGACCAGGAGTGCCAGAGACAATGTGTTGACCATAGTCGAGCTTGCGAATATCCTCGCCAACGTTGGTGCCACCAATGCAAGCATGGCATTGGACGTTCATGTAATCTCCCAAAGCCATCACAACGCTCTGAATCTGGGTCGCAAGTTCGCGGGTCGGGGAAAGGACGAGGGCCTGGGTCTCGCGCACGGCGGTGTCGATGACCTGAAGCATAGAGATCGAGAAAGTGGCTGTTTTACCGGTACCGGACTGGGCCTGGGCGATGGTATCGCGACCCTTGCAGATCTGAACGATGGCGCGGGACTGGACAGCAGAGGGGGACTCATATCCGTAGGCGTAGATGCCGCGAAGGAGACTCTCTGTTTTGAGAACC
Organism: Neurospora crassa OR74A; assembly: GCF_000182925.2. Taxonomy (NCBI): domain Eukaryota; kingdom Fungi; phylum Ascomycota; class Sordariomycetes; order Sordariales; family Sordariaceae; genus Neurospora; species Neurospora crassa. Next base: position 3,309,730 of record NC_026505.1, read on the forward strand.
AGTTAGTTTCAATCCAATTCACTAAGCCACAGCAACCATGAAATACATGCGATGCGACAAGACTTACCCTTCAAGGACATCGACTCGAAAGTCGGATGAACCGTTACCTCCTTGGAGGTGGAGAACTGAATCTTTTCATCGGCCTTGCGATCGATTCCGCCGTCAGCCATGGTGGGCGATTCTGTCGATGGATCGGGTATGTTTCTGAGGTGTGTCAGGGCCGAGGACGCGATGTTGTGGGTGCGGATGTTGACGATGCGGTTCGACCGGAGTGTTGACTTCGTTATTGGAAATTATTTGCACCCGAGACAAAAACAGTCCACTGTACCGAAAGCGCGACAGTGATTGACGATGGATGCGATGTCGACGTGTGGCGTGCACTGGAGTGGAGCTTTCCCGTTGTCAAAAAAAGTTGCCAAGATGACAAGCCTTCAGGTCGGCAGAATGTCGGCCAACCTTATTTAATGGAACGACGGGGGATCTGTGACAGGGCAGTTGGTGGATTTCGCTAAGGACTTGCCGGGGAGTTCTTTGCCTGCCGCGACGTGTTTCTCTGCTGTTCTTTCTGGACTTCGTACACGGAAGCAACTGGTGGCGCCGAAAAAGCACGTTTCAACAACCTCTCTTCTAGAAATCATCCTAGTTTTCCAATTCGCAATTCTGCACCCCGACACGACAAGTCCGGCTCTTCTACGCGCATTTTCACTTCTTCTTGAATAGGGGAATTCGCGGGTGTCACATTGGTCAACATGTTGATAGAAGAGCAGAGATACATTCACGAGGATCTCGAACGCCTCGAGCAGGGTATCGCGGACCGTTTGCGCGACGAGCCAAAACAGGCATGTTTCCTCCACGCGAAGTATCTCTCAAGACCTTCTGTGCTGACACATTCTTAGATTCATGAACGTCTTAATCGTGACCATGAGATATCCCAACTCCTCGATCAGATTCAACACCAGTCCCGTGAGCTTCTTCCCCTATACGAGGACAAGACTGGAGTGCGCTCCAAGGAAATCCAGCAGATTGGCAGTGGTGACCCCTTCGAGGAATTCTACAAACAAGTAGCCACTATCAAGGAACACCACTCGCGGTACCCAAATGAGCAAGCCGAGAACTCGGAAAACTGGTACCGGCCGCGGAAGCATGGCGACGATCAGCCATTTTTGGTGGAAAGCATGTTCTCGGGCGAAGAGGCATACGGCCGTTTCTTCGATTTGCACGCCAGCCACGAATCCTACCTCAACCTTCCCAATGTGAAGCGACTCCCGTATATGCAGTATCTTGAAGTTTTTGACAACTTCCAACCCGGTTATGGTGGAGTCAAGCGGGCCGACAAGTTGACCGATCAATATTTCAAGTACCTCGGCGAGTTGATGGAGTATCTGGAATCCTTCATTCGACGTACGCGACCACTCGAAAATCTCGAAAAGGTGTTTGGTGGCTGGGACAAGGAATTCGATTCGGCTTGGGAAAAGGACGAAATTGAAGGCTGGCGCAAGGAGAAACTGGCGGCCAACGGCTCTGCGACAGACCGCACTCTGAGCAGCGCTGACGCGGTTTGGTGCGAGGCATGCGAGAAGGAGTTCAAGAACGAAAACGTTTACAAGAACCATCTTACCGGCAGGAAGCACATCAAGGCCGCTGAGGTGTTGGCGGCGATTCACGGAGAGTCGGCCAACGGTACATCAAACGGCACGGTTGCCCCGCTAGCGCATCGCCTCAAGGAACGGGCGGTCGCTGAGAGGGAGTACCGCATCAAGAAGCTCGCCAGCGCTATGAAGACGGAGCGGGACGACACAAGAGTGAACGTTGAACGTAGGCAAGGCATGACGGAGCGTGAGCGGCAACAAGAGTTGGAGAATCTCTACAACACCACGTTCAGAAGGCAGGCTAAGGAGGCTGAGGAAGACGAGGATGATGGCGGAGATGATAAGATTTACAATCCGCTCAAGCTACCGCTGGCTTGGGACGGAAAGCCGATTCCCTTCTGGCTCTACAGGTTGCATGGTCTGGGTCAAGAGTTTCCCTGCGAGATCTGTGGCAACTTTGTCTACCGCGGCCGGCGTGCTTTTGACAAGCACTTCAACGAAACAAATCACATCACCAACCTGAAGCGTCTGGGTATCACAAACACACATCTGTTCCGAGACATCACGTCTATAGAGGAGGCGGTGAGGCTTTGGAACAAGATCCAAGGTGACTCGAGAAAGACCAACGTGGATGAGGGCTCGATCGTGCAGATGGAGGACGCTGAGGGTAATGTCATGCCTGAGAAGGTATATCTTGATCTGCAGAAGCAGGGTCTGCTTTGAGAGGTTTTAAGAGGATGGATGAGCAAGGTCAAAACACCCCTCTGAGACATTAACATAATACCCCAAAGTCCTCCCCGTCCAAAACAGAACTATGAATTCGGACTACTACATAAACCAATACATAGACAGCAAGATTGTTCGACATTTCATCCTGTAGACTCAACAGAGCAGCCAAGGGCTTAGAAAGCTTGGGCCCACCAAAGTGGGGTATGGCGAAGTCAAGGGCGTGAAATAATTGGGCAGCCATTCCGGGTACTGCGGCCATGAATAAACAACATCTTGTAAACAAAGACGGCAACTTCCACTTCTTCACTGTCACCAATTTTCATCACGTATAAACTTGGTTACCCTTTGCCTTTTGCACCTCGAAAATACCACAATCGCCCAATGGGTGCAATCAACGAATGTTCGGTACTTCTTGGCGACTGTCCTGACTGACGCGACACTCGGTTCACATCTAATTCATTATCAAGCACATCGTCCACCGGGAAATTCCCAAAAGAAACAAGGTCTTGACTGCAAATGACAACAAGCCAAACGTCACGACAACCTCACCTATAGAAAACATTTCCAATTCCCTCCCAATAGGGGAAAACAGAAACGATGTCTACCACCACCACCCAAATCCAACCCAAACCCATCCCCGCCCTCTACACAGTCTACATCCTCCGCTCCCAGCCCCGACACGCTTCCCTCTACATCGGCTCCACGCCTCACCCACCCCGGCGCCTCTCACAACACAACGGGCTCGCCAAGGGTGGCGCCTATCGCACTTCGAAAATATCTCTTCGGCCATGGAACATGGTCTGTCTGGTCTCCGGTTTTCCGAGCATGATTGCCGCGCTGAAATTTGAATGGGCGCTGAATAACCCACACAAGTCGCTGCATATCCCTGCCGAAAAAAGGGCCGAGGCAGTGAAGGGACTGGGGAGGAGGAAGACGGGACACCTGAAAAGGCCGAGGAAGAGTTTGGTGGGGGTGATGGAGGCTTTGAGGATGTTGGTGGGGGTGAGAAGCTTTGGGAGGTGGCCTTTGAGGGTGCATTTCTTTGAGGAGGATGTTTGGAGGGTCTGGGAGAGAGGTGGTTGGAAGGCTAAGAGTGGCGGTGGAGGGGTGGGAGAGCTGGGAGACTTGAAGGTAGAGGTGGTTACGGACTTTGGCAGTCCGACGGCGCCACAAGGGGCGGGCGTGATTGGGATGGGGGAAGAAGCTGAGAATGACCCGCACGATGACGACGACGGCGACGACGCGCAAGATGAGAACAAACATGGGATCTATGCTTTACCGCTCGATTACGCGCCGATAAAAGACTATGTGGCCAAGAGTCAGGAGATTTGGGAGTTTGAGAGGCAGGGGAGCTGTGTGGTGTGTAAGGAAGCTATGGTGGCGGGAAGGGGGTTATATGCGATCTGCCCGAATACAAGCTGTGAGGCTGTAGGACACCTTGACTGTTGGAGCCGGTGTCTCCTGAAGCAAGAAACAAGGAGGATGAAGATCGATGAAGGGGATGAGATACTTCCAGTGAAGGGAGAGTGTCCAAAGTGTCACGGCGAGGTTCTTTGGGGAGATATGATGAAGGAGTTGACATTGAGGATCAGGGGGCAGGCAGAGGTGGAGAAGCTGCTGAAGAAGAAGAAGAGGCGAAGGGCAGCGAAGGGCAAAGAGAAGGGCAAAGGGAAGGTCGCTGATGAGAAAGGGAACAATGCTGAGGGGAGAAATACAAAAGGGAATCGAGAGGTGAAGACGACGCCTCAGAGGGTCGTGGAGGATAGCGAAGACAGCGAGTTTCTCGATATCGCGTGCCTTCAGTAGGCGAAAGAATTCCACTCTTCAGAGAGCTGACTCTAATTGCTGGCCCAACCACGATATGCTCTTATTGATTTATCCTTGGCCTCTGGGACTCCAAGGCTGATGCGTGCCATGACATAATCAAGTTGGTCGACTCAAAGCATCAGACCAACCAACAGAAACAGCTAGGGAAACCACAGATGTGATTGGACTCATTGGGGAAGAGGCTCGGAGGGTTGAAAGAGAGGTGCCGGTTGCGGTCTCACGTGTCTGCTGAGTCATTCAGATCTGCCCCGCCAACGCAGCGAAATCGCCCCAGTCTGCTGGCCTTGGCATTTCTCTTCAACGTCAAGTCTTTTCTGATTGGAGGGCGATGCGACTACTGACGGCCATACCCCTGTCAATATCAGGGCCTTTCTTTCGGTTCGACCGGTGCTTAGATTTCCCGGGTCCATCGAGTCCATCTTTTCTCTTTCATGGAACTGGACATGATGGGATGTGGTCTCCAGGCATTTTATGACTCCGACTGAACCCCGAGTCGGACTGCCACCTGGAACTGCCATGCACATTTGGCCGCTTGCGGTATTCCAATTGTCGCATTGCCCTATGGCTTTCCTCCAGATTCAGGATATTGTAACAACCTGCAGACTCACCATACATTTGTGATCATTTGAACAGTTGCGATTTTGGGAGGACTGATGATCGTGCGTCTAGTTTTATTTCTTTGCTGGCCACGGGCGGCCCAATCGATCGAAACTTGCGAGAACCCAAAATCTTTGGACGATATTCGCTATTCCAGTGGGCATGGTGCAGTGGAAGGCACAAGTTTTTGTTTCCGGATGCATAAAAGCTGACCACCCTCCGCTCTTTTATTCCATTGATTCCTTTCTCATACTCCAGCGCCATGACAGTGATGTTTCAAAACGAAGTATATCTATCCTTCCTCAAACCATATTGTTCGGTCGTGCATTAGAGTCATGATGGCGCATTGATGCCTATACCGCAGCTCGGACCTTCACCCCTGCCAATATCTCGACGACTGGAGGGGATCAAGCACAACACAGTTTGCAGGAGTACACTGTGTTTGCGGCGGATGGACGAGACTTGCCCAGTGCGTGAGAAAGAGTACCCCGAACTGTCCAGAGAAAATGGAAGAAAGGAAAATTTCGATTTATGACACACCGACACCTACCTACCTAGGTGTACGGTTGATATATTGGCACATTGGAGTTTCCCGTCAATGGAGAACGCACCTCCCCGGCCAGTCTAGGAACAAAAGATAGAAGGCGAAAAGGCTGGCAATATTGACCTCAGTCGCACGTACTTTAACATAGCTGAAGCGCGCGCACTTTCTCTCGATTGATCCGAGGTTGACTGTAGCAGATGGTTTGATGTATCAGGTGCGACTTTGTTTCACTACATAGGTAGGTATTCAAACGGAGTCGATCCATCGATGATGACATTGAAAATCAAAGATACAGAGGTACGGAACTTGGCCTAGAAGGGTCTAGTGGAGATCCACCAGATGCCGGAGGACCGCGACTGAACTCCAATGGCGGGCGGCATCATGTCTGGCGTCGCTGCTGCCATGACCGCGCTGCAGAGTTGCGCCCTCCCCATTTCGTCCCGACAGCTACCGCAGCGCCGCTTGCCCTTGGTCCTTGTTGGATTTGAACGTCTTCCGAACGTGTCCCGCTGCCCGTCAAACCACCACTTGTCTCAACCTGTGCAAGTGGAATGGGCCCACTACCTATGTAGTAACATGCCCCTGCCCTCTTCCTGATAGTAACCCAATTCCCATCTACACACGCTACAACCCTCAAAACTGTATACCTCCACCACTTTCAGATCTGGGACCGGGGAGCTACTACGCTATCAATCAGTTCACTGCCAGTCTTGGGCGCCCACACACCTCATCCTCACACCACATTTTATCGATTCACCATTCACATCGTCCCGTGCTGCTGTCCACGTCCCGGCCATTCTTCCTTCCACCTTCACTTCCACTTCTTGCTCCCTTCCGGTCTCCGCCTGGCCCTGGCCTCTATCTCCATTTCCATTTCTCTCTCTTTCTCTCCGTCCAGTCTGCACTCCCGTTTCCAACGCCATAACAATTTTGGAACCATCTGCCAGACTTTCTGCTCGGCCAACCCTTCCGCCTTTCCGGGTCAATCCACTCATTCTCACAATCATCAACCAGCCTCACTACGAACGCATCCAGTTGTCCAACCCCGTATTGCAACCTTGATTAGTTTCAGACGACAAACCTTCAGGTCTACACACGGAGTGTCTGTACAAACAGCCAACCCTAACACGGTAGACCGAGGTAGTGGAGGAACTTGGACGAGGTTCGATCTGCATTTCTTTTCTGCGACACATACACGCACGAACGATATCCCTACCCTCTTAGTCGCCTTCTGGCCCTCAGTTTTCAGGTTCTCAAGGCTCGCTCCCTGGGAAACATACACTCAACCTGTCCGCCACAGTTCTTCGTCTGCGAAGACCCTGCACTTACTAAAAGCAGCAGCGCAGAACCGGATATCGCATCCCCAATTTACGCACAACTCCCTGTAGCGCCATATCATTTCGCGGTCCTGCGCTGTCGACCGTTCTTCCCCAAACCAGCCCTCAGCCTTGTATCCTACGATGCGTCCGATATTTCGATAAGACAGAGACCTCCGATTTCGTACACACCAATACGTTACAGCTGCGTCTCGACCCACCCACCACCGATCTTCGCCTGTGTGATTATCAATTCGCCCTCCAAAGATAGCCTCCACTCGCCATGGTGTCCACCCCGTCCGGAGGCGGGTCTGTCGCTGTGGCGGCTGCCGGAACGTCGAGCAACAATGCAAGCGCGCGAGCCTCCCCTACCGTTACCTCCCATTCCAGCAACGGCAAGTCCAAGACGGCGCCAGTCAACTCGAACGGCTACCATCCTCCGAAATCCCAGATCCCGCTGAGCTTCATGAAGAGCGAACCTCTCGATTTGAATTCGGTGGAGCGACGCGGCCAGCCTACCGCGTGCAAGGAACCTTCAAAGAAGAAGAACCGGCCTCATGGTCTTGAAGAGGCACCATCCTATTGCCCAACTGAGGAGGAGTGGAAAGAGCCCTTTGAGTACATTCGCAAAATCACACCAGAGGCCAGCAAATTTGGTATCTGCAAGATCATCCCGCCCGAGTCATGGAACCCCGATTTTGCAATTGACACCGAGGTACGCTCGCTCGCCCGTCAACAGCCGTGATGCCATTTGCAACCATGCACTCTTTCAGGGCACAGATTCTACGGATGGGCTTGCTGACCTATGCTACTGCAGAGATTCCACTTTCGTACCCGCAAGCAAGAACTTAATTCGATTGAAGGCAGTTCGCGCGCCAATATCAACTATATTGACGCCCTTCAAAAATTTCACAGACAACATGGGAACAACCTCACGCGGCTCCCTTACGTTGACAAAAAGCCGCTCGACTTATTTCGCTTAAAGAAAGCCGTCGAAGCTAGGGGAGGGTTCGACAAGGTGTGCAAGCTGAAAAAATGGGCGGAAATCGGACGTGATCTGGGCTACAGCGGGAAGATCATGTCATCTCTTTCGACATCGCTGAAAAATTCGTATCAAAAATGGCTTTGTCCGTACGAAGACTATCTGCGAGTCGCAAAGCCTGGCGTTCATCAGCAACTCGAGCTGGAATACGGCGGGCCTCTCACACCCAGCCCAGCCCCGAGCCCAATGAAGCGATCAAATGCCCAGACCCCCTCAGACCTTCGCGGCGAATCTCCATCTCGGCACCCCACGGAGGCAGCAGTAAACGGGCACGCCAAGGATTCTGATCGGGATGTCACAATGACAGACGCCCCATCGGTACCAGCGCCACCGGTCAAAAGTGGCTTCACAGCCATCAACACTGGAGGCTTCACGGCGATCAATTCCGGGTTCACGAGTATAAACCGTCCGCTGGCCCCTGCATCAGAAGCCATCACCCCGCTGTCCTCTGCCAAGAATACCCCTGAAGTTCGACCATCAGCAGCTGGCTCGTCTTCACTGAAGCGGCAACTAAGCTTCGATAGTACGTCAGATTCCGCCAAAAAGGAAAGCTCGGTGGACAAGGACGATGGAGAAGCAGGCAGTCGTCGTAGCAAGAGGCTCAAGAAGGGTAGGTCATATCATTTCCCCCACCTTCAGGCATATCAAGGTTCGCGGGCCGAGGCATGTGGTGCTGCACGCAGTCTTATCGTCTGCGAAGCAAGAACATCGTTTCATCTCTTTTGGAATCTGTGCTCCGAGTTCAGGACATTTCCTGGTTTACATACGCTAACCTGACCTCTATGACAGATTCGGTACCAACAGTGGCTGGTTCACACATGTCGCTCTTTCGTCCTTCTGCACCCAGAATTCCAAGAGAGGACTCGAGTTCGGGAGAGGTAGGTCTGACATGAAGGTTTAGATGGGGACCCCTACTGACACTGTGGTAGAATTGCGAGCAATGTGGCAAGGGTAGTGAGGAGGGCTCATGCATGCTGGTTTGCGAATCCTGCGATAACCACTACCATGGCTCGTGCCTGGATCCTCCTCTCAAGACCAAACCAGAGAATGAATGGAACTGCCCGAGATGTCTCGTCGGAGACGGCCAGTTTGGCTTCGAAGAGGGCGGCCTCTATTCGCTCAAGCAGTTCCAAGAGAAGGCTGCCGACTTCAAGCAAGGCTACTTCGAGAACAAGATGCCTTTCGATGCGGTTCTCAATTGTCATCGTCCGGTTACCGAAGATGACGTTGAGCGTGAGTTCTGGCGCTTGGTCGCAGATCTGGAGGAGACCGTCGAAGTCGAATATGGCGCAGATATCCATTGCACGACACATGGCTCTGGATTTCCGACCGTGGAAAAGAATCCCAACAATCCCTACTCAACGGATCCATGGAATCTCAACCTGCTGCCTCTTCACCCAGAAAGTCTCTTTAGGTACATCAAGACTGACATCTCCGGCATGACGGTACCGTGGGTATATGTGGGCATGATTTTCTCTACCTTTTGTTGGCACAACGAAGATCACTATGCGTACTCTGCCAACTACCAGCACTTTGGCGCAACGAAGACCTGGTATGGCATCCCCGGCGAGGATGCTGAAAAGTTTGAAGCCGCGATGCGTGAAGCGGTTCCGGAGCTGTTTGAGACGCAACCGGATCTCCTATTCCAGTTGGTCACTTTGCTCACGCCTGAACAACTGAAAAAGGCAGGCGTGCGTGTATATGCACTGGATCAACGGGCCGGTCAGTTTGTTATCACTTTCCCAAAGGCCTACCACGCGGGCTTCAACCATGGCTTTAACTTCAACGAAGCCGTCAATTTCGCCCCTAGTGATTGGGAGCCATTCGGCCATGCTGGAGTGGAACGACTTCAGACATTCCGACGGCAACCATGCTTTTCTCATGACGAGCTGTTATGGGCCGCGGCAGATGGAATTACGGGTACCGGGTTAACGATCCAAACAGCGAAATGGCTCGCCCCTGCTCTCGATCGGATCCATCAGCGAGAGATGGTGCAGCGTAGAGAGTTCATCGGTAAGCATGACTTTATCGCCACGCATCTCGACGCAAAACATCCGTCTCCGCACCATCTCTGCGTTTTTAACGGAGAAACGAACGAGAAGTGCCCGATCCAGTTTGCCATCAATGATGTGGATGTGCCCGAAGACGAGTATGCATGTTTCTACTGCAAGGCGTACACCTACCTATCCCGGTTTGTATGCCTGAAGACGGGCATGGTACTATGCTTACTACATGCTGGAAGCCACAAATGCTGCGATGCTCAGGAATCAGACCGCTTTTTAGGCAAAGAACACGCTCTTTATTATCGGAAATCGGATGAGGTCATGGCATCTACCCTCAAACGGGTGACCGACAAGGCCAGTGTGCCGGAGACATGGGAGGAGAAATACCAAAGACTCCTTGACGACGAAGCGAAACCGTCACTCAAGGCGCTACGCAATTTGCTAAGCGAAGGCGAGAAGATTCCCTACGAGTTGCCATCGCTTTCCACTCTCAAACTTTTCGTCGATCGCTGTAACCACTGGGTAGAAGAGGCGACTAATTACACTATCCGCAAACAGCAGAATCGCCGAAAAAGCGAAAAGGCTTGGCCAGTCGGCGTCCGAAAATCCGTCGGAAACGCTGAACACGATCAAAAGGAGCGAGAAATGCGCAACGTTGCCAACATTCATCGCCTCCTCGACGAAGCGGAGATGATTGGGTTCGATTGCCCTGAGATTCAACAACTACGGGAGCGAGCCGAGGCGATCAAAGCGTTCCAGGAGACTGCAAAGAAGGTGTTGGATCTCCCACGAGACCTTCAACCAATCGGTTCAATCGAAGAGCTCCTTGAGGAAGGCCAGAATTTCAACGTCGATATCCCCGAGGTAGAAAAGCTCTACAGCGCGCTGGAGCGACTCAGATGGGACGAAAAGGCCCGGGAAAGTCGATCCAAGTTCATGACCCTCGATGAGGCGCAAGAGTTGGTAGACGAGGGAAAGCGCCTCGGTATCCAAATATACGAGGATAACATCAAATACTTGGAGGAAAAACTTGAAAAGGGTCGAGAATGGGAAAAGAAGGCCAGGGAGTTGATCAACGCCGATGTTGTGAACTACTCGCAACTTGACTCCTTGTCGGTACAAGCGCAACACGCCAACCTGCCAATCTCCAAGGGGACGCTGGATATGGTCGACGCGATACTATACAAACAACGTGAGGCTCAACGCCAAATCATCGACCTGAATAAGCGCTCCGCTGATCCAGATTATACCCAAAGACCCAAGTATAATGAGGTTGCTGAGGTGATGAGGAAGGTCGAAGAACTCCAGGCCAAGCCTCCCGGCACGCTCGACCTTGAAAAGGAACAAAAGCGCCATGAAGACTGGATGCGTAAGGGGAAGAAGCTTTTTGGCAAGAGTAACGCCCCATTGCACATTCTCAAGAGCCACATGGACTACGTCCTCGACCGAAATAAGTGGTGTTTCAACACTGTCGAGGACACGCCAAGATCGCCTGCTGAGCCAGCATCCAGGGAGCCCAGTGTGGATGGAGAACATGACTCCTCAGACAACGAAGATGAAAATGGTTCGAGGCAAGTGTTTTGCATCTGCCGCCGTGTGGAAGCGGGTATGATGATCGAGTGTGAGCAGTGCCATGAATGGTATCATGGCAAGTGTTTGAAGATTGCTCGTGGTAAAGTGAAGGAGGACGACAAGTACACCTGCCCGATCTGCGACTGGCGAGTCAAGATCCCTCGGGACGCATCGCGGCCCAAGCTGGAAGATTTGATCGCTTGGTATGAAGAGATACCAAACCTTCCGTTCCGGCCGGAAGAGGAGGGAGTCTTGAAGGATATCATCGACATGGCTGAACGTTTCCGCAAACACATCTCGCCTCTGTGCTCTGGTTTTTCGACCGCTGCCGATGCAGAGAACCAACGTTTCTACCTCCGGAAAATCGAGGGTGCTGAAATATTGCTGGCATACGAAACCAATTATCTGCGACAGGAATTGCATAAGTGGAATCCCGTTGCGCCCGAGCCGCCCCCGATTCTGGAGCAGTCTAAGAGTACTCGCAAGCCCCGGCCCACAAAGCTCCAAAAGTTGCTACAACAACATGGTGTGCAAGATCCGGACGACTTGCCTGAAGATGTTCGAGGAAGAGCGAACAGCCTCAAGCGTAAAGCTCAAAACGCTGAGGCCCATGCTGGGGGCTTGGGTACAGGTCCCGGCATGCACCCATTCGGCCCCAGTCACACTTACTTCTCGCGGCAGTCATCAGCTCAACCCCAAACGCCGGGCTTGCCAATGACCAACAGCTCTCACGCTCACCCCTCGCGTGGGCCAGACTCAGTGTCACCCTCCAACACCCTGAATGGGCGTACGGGCTCTCTATCCCATCATTCGCCCCTTCACCATTCGCGCTACTTTAACGGAGACAACAGCACATCCGGCCAGGCACTCAGCATCGAAGACCGGATTCTCCGTGACCATCACGATAACGACGACCATGCGGACGCTAATAGAGCCAAATTTCGTGACTCCATTTGGGGCAGCGCCAGTTCCGCAACTAAGAGGTCCTCGGCGTCCGCCCTGGTGACGGAAAACGACCCTATGGGCATCGGCCCGCCTGCTGACGAAGGCGTAGCGGACAATCACATGTTCATTGACCTTGTGCACGATGACGACGAAGAAGACGAGAGGAGAGGAGCGGCGGCGTCGGCATCGGCCGACCTGGTGGCTGACCACCACCATCACCGCCATGAAATGGAGACGGATCACGATCACCTGTTGGAGGTGTAGGATCCGATCTGGCATGGCTGATTGTTTGTGGATCCGTTTCTCATTCTCTTTGGTGGTCTTCTATGTTTCTACCATTGTGTTCTACGGAATCGCTAAGCGGTGGTCGACGTTGTGAACCACACTACACTTTTGTGGTCGCAAAGATGTACGTTCTTCACTGGGGGCTTGGTCAATCTCTTTTGGGTTGCGTCGCGCCCCTCAAGTGTTTTAGTTGGCGGTGTGAAGGTGTTTTAGATGGTGTTTCAAAGAGCAATGGTCTCGGTGTATTCTTTCTCATAGTCACGTTTGGTCCGGTTGGTCCGGTTGGTTGGTTTGGTTCAGGTCGCATAAAAACAAGTGTTTCCGTTGTTTTTTGCTTATTTTCCCCATCTGTGTCTCTCCGGCGAAGCATTCTAGCACTTTACATACATTGGTCGGCGACAGCGGTTGTGATGGCGGCGGACTGAGAGAAGTGTGTGTATAGACGGATGGCCACATGGATGAGGGGACTGGAGTTGCATGCGCGTTGCGATCTTTCGTCTATTTTTTGTTGGTTGTGAGGTATATTGATCATAACACCATCATTGTCATCTTCAATCCCATCTTTACTTAGCATCGTCAACGCCACTTGTTTTGAGGTCTCACGTACCAACACGTGTGGTGGAGCCAGGGATCTTTTACTAGTCTACACTTAGTACATGTATCGATGTGACGGTGTCTAATCAAAGTCAGTTAGAAGACAGTCAAAGCACTCAAAATCAACTATATCAAACTAGCATGCATTGCACGGAGCATTTTGATATTGCCATAAGACGCAATGACGCCAGTCACAAAACTACTCTCTTGGTCCTCATAAACCTCCTCTTCTTCTTCGTTAGGTTTAATTTTTCACTTTCAACCCCATTTCAAATCGCAATCGTCTTTTGTGCCGGTGTTCCAGGAGAAACAACAAACCAGCATGATCCCAACATATACCATAGTCTATACCTCTCCGCACGCTCGGGTGCCCAGGTGGTCTGTGTGAGCTTCTTTGCCACTCGCTTCGTGCGGGCATTGTACGCAGTAGGTTTTCAAGTTCCCTTCTTATCTTGACCTTTCCCTTTCTCTCTCTCCCCGTCTTTCCCGGCTCCCCGTATTTTGGTTGGTTTTCCCTCCCGTCCCGTCCGGTAGGTCCATCCGTCCCGCCCGCCCGGCCCGTGTTTCTTTGTCCCGCGACTCCGCAAAACCCACCACCCACCCCTCCCTCGTTCACCCCATATTTCGTTTTCTTCGCAATCAACCTACCCACATGAATCTGCTACCTTTTTTGTATCGTTAAAGCTAGATGTCTGTGCCATTTCTTTCCTCCTTTCGCTTAGGTACACTCGCGCGAGTCTTGGGTATAACTGTTCTTTTTCATTATTATTATTATTATGATTATTATTTGGAAGTCTGGGGGTGGCTGGCCCTGTCCACCGGAGTTCGTTACAAATAAACTCCGGAGAAGTAGTAGGTACGAATGCACGCGTGCGAAAAAATCATGCACGTTTGAAACACACGAAAAAAACAATTAATCATTCGAAAAAGAAGAAAAAAATTGACAGTCATGGGACGATCAAGACAATAATACCAAACGGGACTTCTGAGAAAAAGGGAAGAGAAAGGCTCAATATGTAGTACTTACTTACCTTGGCAGATCGGAGTCTATGTATTGCGGTTCAATCAGCGAAGTAGTTGACATGTGAACAAACCAAAAACTAACACGCTTACTCCGAACGAACGACCGAAAGAAAAATAACTTTTCTTGTATCTCGGCAAGCATCGATAGATGTCACCCTTCTTTTTTGATCACTAACGAGCGAATGAGAGAAGAGGCAGAGGGGGATGGGGCAAAATCCATGATCAAGATTCAACGGCTTCATTGGTAGCGTTGATATACGTACAGGCAGCAAAACAGTAGACGAATACCCCATACGAGCTTTTTATAGCTTATATTGAACCCATCGATTATTATAAGTTGGGGGACCCCTATTGTAAGTCCCGTAAGGTCTAGACTTTTACAGTGTTTGTGAGGCATGTTAGTTAGTGTCATAAGCCGTTAGTACCGTTGGGTGAAGATCCCTCTTTTCTACCACCAATGCTGCTGCATCAAGGTACTACGTAAGGAGGCGGCGCGGATTTGTTCCGTCAGGGTATGCCACCATTATTTGATGAGCAAGATGAGCAAGATGAGCAATAACGCTACTTGGAACGGGAAGAAAAAGAGAAAAGAAAGACATGAAGATGATGATGTCACGGAGAAAGCCGTTTACTAAAATTCCGTGCAGACAGGGTCACACATGATGGGACAAGAAAATCAAACAAGAAAGGCGATGCTTCGAAACGATTTAAAAAAAAAACAATGCCAAGGGGTATGGTGTATGATGATGATTGCCGACAGGGAAGAGGTTGAAAGAGAGAAAAGCGGAATGGTTATTCTCGCAAAACACGTGTTGAAATACCGATCTTCATGCAAGGGTTTCTCAGGCTATGCCCACGGATCCAAAGAAGGTATTCCATATGCCCGGTTTACTGAAGAGGGAAGTTGGGAGTGCCGATCGGTCACTTCCACGCCGTTATCCACATGTCACCGATGCAAATCCACCGTTACCAGTTGGATGGGACACGGACTACTCATGAGGTCATGTCATCGGGAGAAGAGGGGGAAAAGGACGAATTGCTGGTCGTTTCCCTTCCAACTCGCCTTCTGTTGTATTAATGTACGATATTTAGGGCAAGGCGAGGGTTTGACAAAGGGCAGGGGGTGAGGGTTAAGAACAATAAGCAGAGAGGGAGACACGGAGAGGCTGCGAATGGTTGAGGGCTGTGGTCGGGGCTTCCTCCGCGGATTCCCAATAGCCCTGAGGAGTTTGGGAGATGGACACGAGTGGAAGGGTTCACGACCCGGTTTGGCAAAATACTAGTTCGCGATTGAGGTGGTATGTTGTGGTAGATATGGGAGTTTCAGGACATTAAGCAAGCACGTAATGTCGTTCGGGCTCCATTCGGCCTTCAGAACGCGGAATGTAATATCGGTAGGGCTCGCGCGGGGTTTTCGCCGGTCGGTACCCACGAGGGTCGCGGTCCCGGAGGGGAGGTGGGATGATGGACACCATACGACTGTGAGCGAAGTGAGAGTCTGTGAATGAGAGTGGAAGATGTGAGTGGGAAATGTGATTTGACATGTATCCCATCTGAGTTGTCTCGACTCGCACTGCCACTCATTGCCAACCGAAAACGAGCGCTCTTCTCTCTGGCTGCCTAGAGGTCTTGTTCTGCCGAAGAGGGATGGCGATTCAATATGACATGCCCGATCTGTGATGCCAAGTCGACGGAAAACGTCTGAATGATTCCATTCTTCAGGAAGGTGCACCCGAGAAAGACGATTTGCGTACAGGGCATGGTACGGATGAGGTCCGTTAGGGTACCAGCACGTCGGTTCTGATTCTGTTGGGTCGCCTAGCAAGCTACTTGCCGGTCTATTCCACTTCATTTTTACCCTGATCAAGATGATGTCCGGGCATAGCCAGTCGGGCAGAGGGATGATGTGTGCGTGTCAAAACCAGTTTGGTGTTTGCAAGAATTCAAATTAGGGAGGAGTCAGGCCTGGGTCTCTGCTGGGGCCGGGCCCCCGGGGATGGCGTTGTGGGCTGTGATGGGCTGGTATGGGTTGGGATGGGTCTCGACATAGACACCATGACAAACGAGGTATGCCAAGCGAAGTCTTTTGATGGGCGCAGGAGATGGAAACCGTAGCCGGTGGTGTACAGTGTACACCACCTAGGCCCGAGTTATGTCACGAATCGAGAGAACTCGACGATGGACAGCAGGGACATGGCATGTAGCGAAGCAGCGACCTTGGGGTTTTGGGGGACTTTTTGCCCATATTTGGATTAGTGCAACAAGTGAGACGGAGCGAGGGAGAAGATGAAGTTTTTTTCTAGTCTTTTTTTTTTTTTTTTTGGGGGTGGTCATGTTGTGGATTGTTTGCATATGCTGTACACGTGCCGATGTGTGTCCAGTGCATGATGCGGTGGAGGAGGTACACTGCAGCGACACTTGCATGCTGCACACGTGTCAACATCGTGGTTTTTAGGGACGTACGCAGTGAAGGGTGGTGAAGCTAGTGTATTGGGTGGTTCCAGTCAAGCAATCCACCCCGACCGAGTGCAACTATAGTGTACGTAGTGCCGTGCATGTCCCGCCGCGTACTGCCTCCATGTGTGAGCCTGAGTGAGTAGGTGGTTGTGCACGCGGACAGTATGGCCGGATATAAAGCATAGCTGTTGTTGGACGGACTGCTACCGGCCGCCGCCAGTTTGCCCCGATAGTTAGCTGCGAACTGTTTGCTGTTTTTAGACTCCGAGATAGACTGTGTGCTCTGCGAATGAAGGGTCGCAGCGAACGTGATGGCGATCGTTTTTTCGTTCCGTGCTGACGCGAGATACATGCTTTCGCGGAACTGTCTTCTCTGGCATTACCAGAGTGCCGGGTCTCTCTTTTTGATGAAAGCTGAACAGTACCAAGCGGAACGGGTGCCGCCCAGGTTCGGATCTTTCTCCGATGCGTTGTGTGTTTCCAGAAGGTGACAAGATGTCGTGAGGAATTCTAACGGTCCCGGTGGTGTGTGACGAGGCCTGCTGAGGTTACATGTACCTGCATGAGAGCTTCGGTTCCTGTCTGACAGCCGGGATACCGCTGAGGAGTCTTGCCTGTTCCTGGCCGTGGCGCCTACTCAGGACCCCTGTTCCTGGAGTTTACTGGAGTTTCACTGGAGTTGCGCTGGAGCTCATTGCTCTCGATCCGGCCAACTGGAAGTCTTCCCGGAGACAGGTGGCTTGCAGGGGGTCTGATTTTGTCCGGATCGCTGGAACCAGACGGGGGGCCGCAAACCTCGCTCATTGTCGACCATTTGGGCAGTTCCAGACAGTCCATAACAGTGCTCTCACGGCCGTCGCTGTCTAGCAGTTGCCTACTTACCTACCAAGATGCAGCGTCATGGCCAGTGCAGTGCAGTAGAGATAGCAAGATATGTAGAATTGTGTCGGCAGAAGAACCGTGTCGGGAAAGGATCTCGATGTTCCGTGCACCGCGGGGGAGAGAGAGGATCCTTTCGGTTCCGGGCTTGGAGCTTGGTTGGGGGAGCAAAGACCTTGGGTGGAGCTCGACGCTCCGCTGGCCTCCGCTGCGTCAATTTCCCAGCGCAGCACGACACTGGACAACGCTGCCCTTTTGGCCCAGGATCCGCTGGCGACATCCAGAGCAACTCTGTTTTAGCGCCCGATCGGGCTTATTTCAATCATTGCTTGGTCGCTCCAGACCCTCTGTGACCCTCAGGTCCTTGACTCTCCTCGGACGGGCCTCAACGGTTGGTGATCAGCCCATGTCGGGAACCCTCCTCGAGTAGTCGGCTGTCGTTGGTACGAGTTCTGAAAAGCGTAGCGCTCGGCAAGTGGAAGTCTTGTTGTCGAGTTCGACATGAAGTGTAATCCACCAGCACCCTGGGCAGAGACGGGCCAGAGCCGGGGCAGAGAGTAAAAAGTTTTCAGGGCGGCCAGTCGGGTCCAATAAAGGTCCCATCGATACTGCAACCATGATTGCGCTTCATTGCGGCGCCGTCGCTGCTTCTGGACAACGGCCGATCAAAGAGAAGGATTGTGCGTTCTGCAGGCGATAAGGGGCCCGTCACACTCCATTTCGTCACTCGGTTGCATCTTGACACTCGGCTGGTGGAAACTGGGCGTCGAAATTCAGAAGGTGTCGAGGTATGTCATAATACCCAGCGAAAACCGAAGCTCAACCGAAGGGTCCAGGTTCACAGCCCAAGGGAACTCGAAAACTCTGAGATGAGCGAACGTCCTCCCGCTGCTTTCCCGTACATAGGTACCTCTAGCCAGCCAGTGGGCCAGCACGCACCGGGCCACCTACCTACCTACCTACCAATCCCAGGGGTAAGTAATATAGGTCCACTCGATCCCATTCAGCAGACATTCCCGCACAGAAAGAAGGCAAGGGAATGCTGCAGCAAAATGCAGGCACCGTGTCTGAGAGCCGACCCGCCTGCTGTGCGTGATGAGACTGCTTTGCGACTGCTCGCGCACTGCACGGACTGTCAGCTGGAGATTCGTGCCCTGAACTGTGGGCTGTCGTACGTAGTAGGTCAGTGGGGGTGGTCCAAGCTTCTTCAGGGAAGCTCCCGCCTTCGAACGTACCCCGGTGCCACACCAGTGCCCTCTTGCTCGCGCCCACACCCGCTTCAAGGTACCTCTAGGTTCTGGGTCGCGCCCACTCGCTGCACTGGGCAGCAGGGCCGGGCAGGTTGGACACTAGGTACCATCGAACCTCCCGTCCCCTCGTCGCTCCCAGGCCCCCCCTCCCCTTTTGCAGGCCGTCAGTCCCCATACCATCCCCATCCATCATCCCATCCCATGTCTGTTTCTGTGGAGGTCCATGTGACCGTCTCATTGCATTTAGTTTCTTTCATTCCTCGTCGTTTTGATTTTTTTTTACCAGAGCGCTTTGCGAGTTTTGAAAACAAAAGGTCTCGGTGTCCGTTCTTCTGCATTTCAACTCCAAAAGCCCCGAGTCGAGGTCCCAACATCGACTTCGTTCGTTCCTCCTCTCCACTCCTAACCAGTCGCTCGTTCAACTGATTCGTCAACTCAACTCAACCAAACCACCCTTCGGACCCGACCCTCGTTCGCAATCCATCTTTATCAGCAAGGCCGGCCGGCATACCTAGGTATCAAGCAGAGACCTACTAGGCGGGAATCATATCTTAGTACTATCATCTACAACAGGCTACTAGGTAATACATATCCTTACCTTCCTATTACTGGCTTAATCGTTACACTATCGCCCGACACCTGCCACTGCAACTCTGCAGCGCTGCAACAATACCCCACGGGCGATACCAGACGGCGAGAATCCATTACTACAACTTGGTCCTCGGAGCCTCCCATTGCTCCAATCCGAACCAATCTGTCTTGTCGATCTGGTGCAACCCCATCCCATGCATGCTCCCGCGATCCTCCTCCTCCACCTTTATCATCTCTAGGCGCATGGCTCTTGTCATACGCCTCGATAACCAGCCATAGCCAGTGTCTAACAGCCAATCAGCAGCCCTGGACCCCGCTAATTGCGCACTCCCATTCCGAGCTACGCCCTCAGAGTGCAACCAGAGTGCAACACCGACATCGAGACAGCCATAGGAAGTGGCCGACTACCGACTGCGTCCACCAGGAGCCAACCGCATCACTTCACCAGTTACCACCGACCAGCAGAAATGGGTCTCTTTTCGCGGAGGGATAAGGCGCCGAAGACGGAGGCGCCGGTCCTGAGCGCCTCGCAGTCAAAATCCTCCCTCACCTCGGGTTCGTCCAGCATCAAGTCTCCCGGATTTTCCACTTCTCGCATCCTAAACCGAACATCAGCCGCCACCATGAGCAGCAATCCAGGAACACCACCCTTCTCTCCCGGTCTCAACCCCGGCGTCCCCCGGATCGACATCCCCAGGCCCCCCGACCCGCAGCTCGACCCTGTCGGATACCTCAGGAGCTTGGGCGCTGTCCGCGAGCGCTGCAAGATCGTGACCGAGAAGGCCCTGCGCAATGAGCTCAACCACTTTGATGTCGACATGCACAAGTTTGACGATGTAGTCACTTTTGTTGCCAACATCATCAAGGTTAGTCGACTTCCCTCCTGCCGCTGTGTTGGCTGTGCGGGGTACCCTGCGGTGTGGTGTGGTGTGGTGTGGTGTGGGTGCCAGTGCGACCCTCGAGGAAGTCGCGACAGCGTACCGACATGAACCCCAGGTTATGGGACAGGCACACTGCGCATGGGTACATTATGGATAGATAACTAACAGTCCGCGATACAGAGAGACTATGACGCCCCATTCACATCCATTCCCGGCCACGGCCGTCACCAGCACTTCGCCATCGGCGGGCGCGACCGCATCGCTCACCTCCTGTCCACATTCCCTGAGGATGTTGACAACACGGAAAAGTGCAAGCGCATGATCGATCTGTTCCTTGTCAGTGTATTGCTGGACGCCGGTGCCGGCACCCAGTGGAGCTACAAGAGCAACGAGAATGGCCGTATCTATAGGCGATCCGAAGGCATTGCCGTTGCTAGTTTGGAGATGTTTAAGACCGTAAGTTGGATGAATTCCGGTTTAGGTAGACTTTCGTGAGTGCGTTGGGCTGACATAACCATCAGGGTCTGTTTTCTGGTAACAAGAACAACAAGTACCAGGTCGACAAGGAGGGCTTGGCGAATCTAACCGTCGACAAGCTCGCCCAGGGGTTGCAGTCTGGACCGGGTAACGAGATGGCTGGCATCGAAGGCCGCGCTCAGCTCCTTATTCGGTTGGGCCAGGCTTTGGAGGAGAAGACCGAGTTCTTCGGCGCGGATGGACGGCCTGGAAACATGCTGGACCACATTCTCGACCACCCCTCGACACAAGCGACCAACGGCTTGATCGTTCCCCTTCCCGTCTTGTGGAACGTCCTCATGAGCGGCCTTGCTCCTGTCTGGCCACCATCGAGGACTGCCATCAACGGCGTTTCTTTGGGCGACGCCTGGCCCTGCAGCTCCATGCCTCAGCCGGCTCAGTCGCCATCTAGTCCGACATTTTCTCCTTTCCCCAACACCTCTGGCCAGTCCAACGGCGTCGCGCCTTGGGAAAGCATTCTTCCCTTCCACAAGCTTACCCAATGGCTTACCTACTCGCTCATGCAGCCCATGCAGAGCATCATGAAGATCCAGTTTGCGGGCCAGGAGCTTCTTACTGGTCTTCCCGAGTATCGCAACGGCGGTCTGTTCATTGACCTTGGCGTCCTTACACTGAAGAAGGAGGATATGGACCGCGGCTTGGCGCATTACACCTCGTACTGCGATCGCACCGGCACTAAGGAGAACGAAGTGGCACCCATGTTTGAGCCCAGTGATGATGTTATTGTGGAGTGGAGAGGCGTCACTGTTGGTTTCCTCGACAAGCTTTGTGTTGAGGTCAACAAGGCCTTGGAAAGGGAGCTGCAGGGTAACGAGCTTACCCTTGCTCAAATGCTAGAGGCTGGCAGCTGGAAGGTGAGTTCGGCCCCTATTGTTGTGTCTAGTTTTCGAATCTTTTATGCTAACTACTATCGCTCTATAGGGTGGACGTGAAATTGCCGAAGTCAGCCGACCAAACACTAAGGAACCGCCTATCCTAATCGATAGTGACGGCACCGTATTTTAGGAGAAACGGGACTCAGTCCTGATATGGAATGCTTTGTTGTTTTGAATCACACAAATGGAAAGAAGAAGAAAACGAAATCAAGTTCAGGATTACTCTGGACTACATACCGAATAGCCTGACCACCAAAAATCAAAGTTTTGGGGGTCAGTATGTATATTGCCGAATTGCTATGTCGGGCATGGTACGAGCCGGCAAAAGGTGTTATGATGTTACGAGAGGAACTTTGGCTGGGAATCGTTCTGGTTGGGGTGGTTTAGTCTAGTTTGGTCTAGCAACTTGTTGTCCGCATTGCCATCGTCGTCTTCGATGACTGCATTACTGTTACTATCATTCTGCTTTTCGGTCAATACCTGCCGCGCATGAACTGGTTTGTAGTATGCGTTTTGATGCAGTACTGTACAAGTTTGTCCTTTATTTCTTGAATGGATTTCGGTTGTCTTGAAAACAGGTCGTCGTGTTGTTCACGTGTGACATTAACATCGTGAATATATTGCCAGCCTTTTGGTCTTACCGTAAGCCACCGTCGTTCGCACCGTTTTGCGGGATCGACGCAGTGGAATCGACCATTGACGCATAGTGATCGGGTCATATACACCAGATTGACTATCTCCGGCCCCTTACCCAGGCCACACGGCTGGGAAATTCATGCAGCCACACCGTCACAGCTTGGACAACGGTGGCGAACGACACTTTGGCATCCCATGCCAACGGCTGATAAGGCTTCATCACAGATACCAAACCTGATTGTAGATAGGTAGATGGAGGGGATAAATGCGCGCGATGACCATCCCTATATACTGCGATAGAGACAGTCTTTTCCGCCTTTCCCACAGCTAAGTAGTCTCCAACCCTAAATGATTCCACCAATCTAGCATCATTGTCCCTGTGCCATTATCATCGACTAGACCGTCTCAGTCCTCTATGGTCTCCGCTTCTATACCCGGGATTTTGTTCATTTTCAAGAGGGGAAAGAAAGTTCTGGGACTCGAAAACTGGGCTCCTTTGGTAGCGTTAGTGTTGGTGTTGAGTAGGCTGTTTACCTATAGGCGGGCTAATGGACCTTGTAGTTTTTTGGTCTTCTTTCTTACTTCCTTTCTTTCTTTTGCCTTCTGTAGAAGACAAAAGTGGCATGAAGGTTGGAATGTGTGTCTAAAATGTACTATTAGATTGGTACACAATCTTCTACTACATGCTCTCCCTCCTTACTCATCACCAAGATATCCATCCATCCTACTCTTATACATTCGCACGCATCCTCTCCTACCAACACACGCAATATCCCATTGACCTGATACTAGGAGTTGTGATCGCCACGAACGGAAGGAAGATGGGCTTTATACACGCGTGTGACTGCTTGCGGTCAAATGTTGAGGCACAACATAGCAAGCAGCCAGCGACAATCACCGAAGAAAGTAGAAGGTATTGTTGCTAGATAGAGTAGTGGAAGTAGGTCGTTCTGCTTTCGGGTGTATACATACCATCAAGGCCGATCAATGGTCAAGGTGAGAGAGAAATCAACAAAAGAGGCAGGGCTCATAGAAGAGCTAGCTGATTATAAACGGCTTCCAGCCAAAGCAGGTCGGATGAAGCGGACTTGATGGAGGTAGAGCCACTGTCAAAAAAAAAAAAAAAAAAAAAAAAAACCAAAAAGGATGTAATAAATATCGATGTCGTAGAGCGTGACGTCGCTCCGCCGCCGTATTTGAGCAACGCATCGTGGAGATCGGAGACATTGATTATCAAGCGTGTTACTTTTTTCTCGGAAAAAGATCAAACTCAGCTGAGCTACTTTCATCATAGTCGTCCATTCTTGTATTGATTAACCCTTCTTCGAAACTACTCACGAGCCTAGCTTGTTACGCATCAAACAGGTGGTTTTAGAGATGAATTGAAGCGCAAAGAACGATCATCAACATATACATACCTGTGACCAGTTGGAGAAATCAAACAGATGAAAAAAAAGAAGAACAACCATCCATCATTTACAGCAAGCAACCCCTAGTTAAGAGAACGAAGGACCAACATATAATTAGAAAAAGAAGGAGATGAAAGGTATAAACATAATTGTCAAAAAAAGACTGCGGTTTGTGTGGATCGAACACACGACCTTCAGATTTATGAGTGAAGTGGACTTCAGTCTGACGCTCTCCCAACTGAGCTAAACCCGCTTATTGTAGGTTAATGAGTAAAGTATTACCTATCAGCCGATCATCTTCCACTCAGTGCGGAATTTTATCACTTGAGAATTGAATCGAAGATGACGGCAAAAGCCGTGCCCAACTTTAGAGATTTTCACTGGACCGATCGAGCGCTATCAGGCTTTTTCCTGTCTTTAACATACCTTTATCTTGTAACGCTAGTCTATCTTTAACTATTTACCCTCCCTTGATGCTTTTCTCTATCCCACGCAAGGTTATGTGAAAATGCGTCATGACTGTAGCACTTGTTGTCCGCTTTGCCATACATTCGCGTGTTCATACACTTGCACTCATCCGTTCATTGCCTCAGGTAGTCAACTCCAAACTGAAAACCAACAGAGTGCAACCGGGGCTCAGGAAGAGCGCGGAAGAGAATGGTAAGCAGAATATGTGAAAGTAAGAAGGAAACGAAGAGATCGAAAACCGACGTCTAGCCATAGACCCGTTTCCTTCTTCATATTTTTTAGTGACGGAAGAAAAAGAGGATAAAAAAGCAGCCTCTATCTAACATGACCCAGTGAAGGGCGTCAGAGTAAGCGAGTAAAGAGAGCTGTAAGCATTCGCTGAAAAGTTGACTCATGTGCAAAGTACGAGCATATACAGGAATCCGACAAAAAGAATTAAAAAATCTGAAACGAAAATATCCCCGCCACCCCAGATCGCATTTTTCTCCCAATAACGCCCCGTGTTTTTGTGTTCTCGTACTCCATGCTCGCTGAACCGATATCATGAAGATCCTTTTTGCCATCACCAGTCGCCGTCTTGTCTAACAGTGCACCGAAACCCTGTCTGATCTTGTGCCCAGATTCGAAATCGTGGAGATATATGCCGAAACTAAGATTGAAAGACATCCTGAAGGGAAGGGGAAATGGTAACCATGAATGATGGTGTACTTGCATAAGCTCAGGCGGCGTAGTATGCACTTGCGTAACTTTGATGGACCTTGCGCAAATAGCCCTGCCACAGGCGGTCGATGAGGATCAAGGGGTTTATTTGATTGAGACCAAATAAAGTTTAATGGAAAAGAGGTCGGTAACGGTCAGCCGTTGTAGTCACCTCATTGTCAAGCAGTTGCCAGCTGCATCTACTGACGATCAGCTGTGATTCCACACTCATATCCCCATTTCAGCTTCGATAACCGTTGGGTCCTGACGCTCCGTAAGTGCCACCTTACGCGGTCTTGGGAGGTGTCTGCATCCACGTGGGCAGAGCCTTCCATCCAGCGGCATTGGCATCGAGCTTCACGCGGCCAAAATGCTCATCAAGATCCAGCAGGATCTTGAGGGCATTGCGTGACCTCGTGTACGGGCTGTCACCGCCCACAGAATCTTTCACCATGGACACAGCATCAGCGACGCCCGCGTGCATCTTCTCCGCCTTCTGTCCAGGATACGGCAGAACACTCTGGAGGAGCTCATAAGCGGCAAGGGTGAAACCGAATTGCGGCGAGGAGCGGAAAATACGGGCAGGACCACCCTTGAAGAAGGCCCGGAAGCCTTCTTCCTTCCAGATGGTCTTAGCAGCATGCCTAAGACCGGTATACTGCGTGTCGCCCTTGCGGGCCTCGACTTGCAGACGAGTCTTGATGACGTCGCAGGGTGTCGTAAGGTAAGCAGCCGGCATACCGGCAATGGCGCCGGCCGTAAGAAGCTGAAGAACGCCCAGCTTCTTAGTCTTTGACTCGCCGAAAAGGTCCTTCTTTAGGTGGGAGTAAGTGGGGAAGTAGATAGCCGAGAAGGGAACGTCGCGGAGCAAGCAAGCAGAGGCGCCCTTGTACAATCCTACCAGGCCCAAGTTACGGACGATCCACATGGCAGAGCGCTTGGGAGCGCCCTCGACACTCTTAGCAACCTCACCCTGGACCTGCAATCTGATTTTGACAATTTCCAAGGGGTTTGTGAAAACCTAATGCACAAGAAAGCAGTTAGCATTCTCCACAGCAAAAGCCAGGCACACAGAATATTTCAAGAAGACTTACAACTTGGCAACCACCGGCAGTACCACCAGCAATAATCTCATGGATCACGGAGATATTGCCCTGCTTATCAGTAAAGGCGCCACGAACGAGATCGTTGACGGTAAGCTTGATGGCCTTCTCAGGGGCGACACCAACAAGCTGGGGCAGGACACCCGAGTAAAGACCCCTGAAACCCTCGTTGCGAATGACTTTTCTAAAGCAGTCGATGGAGTTGTCATAGAGTCTGCTACCAGGCGAAGCACCTCTCTGGTTCTGCATTCTTGTCTTGACCAGATCAATGGGATAGACCATAAATGCACCGAAGGCGCCTGACAAACTGCCGAGGATGAAGTTGTAAGCCGACTCCCCCGCCCGGTGGGCAAACTGCTGACCCTTTGTCTGCACAGCTTGGGGCAGAAGTCTTGCCTCGGCCTCGTGACGGTTTCTCCATGAAGGGTCAAGAACCTTTGCGAAATCCTCAAGACCAAGTCTGCCTGAGGGGTTACCAACACTCGCAAAGTGGAACAGAATATCCGCCTCCATGGGAGTGAAGAGGGAAAAGCGGGTGATCTTTGCAGCCTGGTTGAGAAATTCAGTGCGAGTAATCTTGCCATCCTGACTCTTGCCGCAAGCCTTACGGATTATGAGCTCGACTAGATCCATTTCCTTGATTATGTTTTGGAATGCCCTAACGTTCGCATACGAGACCTTACTGCCCTGGGAGATGTTGCAAAGAGTGTTGAGGTTTTCGAGGAGGTGATCAGACAGCTTGTGCTTCGAGGTCTCCATAATGATTCGCTCGAAGTCACCGGGTTCGATGAAGCCGTCCCCATCCTTGTCGAAGAGCTGGAACGCCTGGCGGATGCGCTCGCCTTGTAGGCCACGGAGCATTTGCGAAAATTGTTGGTAGTCCAAGTTGTGTCTCTTGGTCTTGCTTCCGATGTAGAGTTTGGCCCATTCGCAGTCCCAATCGAATGGGATGCTATTCGGGCCCTTGTTGAGCTCGTAAAGACGACGGAAGTCATCATACTTGACTGTGCCGAGGCGCTCAACGTCGAACAGGCGGAATGCAATTTCATACTCGGCATCGGGCTTCTCGAGCAGGTTCTCGAAGTATGTCCAGTCGGAAAGGGTTACCTTTCCTTTATTGGCTCGGTCGGCAACGCTGAATAGGATGCTGTACTGTTCGCGCTTGATTTTATGCTGTATGGAAAGAAGGCGCGCGCGGGTCAGCCAGTGAGCTGCAAACTGAGGGCAAAGTGAGGATCTGTTGAGGTGTGACTCACATAGTCTTCGTGAGGGGGAGCCACGGCATCAATGAACTGATCGGGTCCCAAGAAAAGTTCACCCGTCTCGGAGTCCTGAACAGCGTAGTGGGTGAAGCGCGCCTTGGTCTGAGCAGTAGGCTGCACCTGGTCGGCGGCGGCATGCTCATCGGAGCCGATGAGGGTCTCCTTGACCGCTTCCTTAACAACCGCTGCTGTGGACATGGCGACTGTATGTGGTAGTGAAGCGCTCTACGCGGAACGCGGACAGGCTGGGTACTTTGTACAAGCAGAGAGCAGGTATGCGACGCAGGGGACGATCTTGTGCGCGAAGAGTCAAAGCTTTGCGTCTCTCAAGGTTGCGGGCTTGCGGCTGGTGAAATGCGTCGCGAATTGTCGCACACGCACTGGGGTTGCACTTCTCAGTGGTCGGCGCGAGTGGGGTCTCCAGGGAATCGGATCTGGGGTCCCGGATGGGGTTGCGAGAATTCTCGAGGCTGGAGACGAACGGGTGAGCCAGAAGAGAGACGGAAGAGGGCGACAGCGCTGTGGACTCGTGGAGGTGCAGGCCGATCTCGGGATATATCGCAGGCGGACCGCCGGCCGTAGCGGATACGGAGCCAGTTTTTTTTTTGTTGGATACGATGTGACGGCAGCCCACAATGCGACGGAGCGACGGTTGGACGGCCCACGGCGGGGAAGAGGGGGATCGCTGGCGAAGACTGCACCCAGTAAACAAACCCCGGTCGGGATCGAAGAAAAAACGGAACTCGTCACGCGGCTATCCTGCGGACGACAGCTGCGGCCAAAGGTGCGCTTTTACCTCTCTGGAGTCTGGGACACGATGCAAGTGAGCACTCAGAGACCTGACACGGCTACGAACACTCGACTTTGCCTTTTCAACTGCAAGAGTGATGAAGGAAGTATGACTGCACTATAATAACTAGGATGATGTTCCAGAACGAGCGTGAGATGTGTAGAAGAGAGTGAGATGTGGAGTGGTTGTCGTGGGGGGTGGGGACCTCTAAAAGATGCGAAGGCGATCGCGCAATGTAGTGTAGCGGGAGAGTGGTCAACGAAAAAGAAAAAAAAAAAAAAAAGATTGAGCAGACGAAAATTTCAGTCCAGTAGTATGGTACTGTGTACAAAAACTGCATGGCCAAGACCATCATCCCCTTTCTTGGCTTCAGGTTATCCCAAATAGTAAAGGGTTCCTGCGGTGTCTTCCTCTATTCCGAATCCGCGTTCCAATATGCGATTGCCCCTGCCGCCCCGAGATTTATTCATCACAGGTACCCTACCGTCGTCACACCTTTATATTCCAACTCCCGTTCCAAGCAGGAAGCCGTGGTCCAGGCCGGGCCGACAGGTCATTCGATGCGAGGTAGTGAACTTGGAGTTTGCGGTCCTCAGCTTGCCAAGCAAATGCAACTTTTGAACTCAGTTTAGGTAATGTTCAACCTCGAGGCGTGAGCGAAAGGAATCCACAAAGCTGAGAAATATCCACTCGGGAACTCCAGCCCAGGCAGCCCCAGTTCCGTCTCCATTCACGAACCTAAAGTTCCGCCTCGAGTCTAAAGGAAACCCCACTTCTAAACGATGACTCCATGGTGCCCCTGAACCCCGCCGCCCACCATTTATCATCAACAATCCACTTTGTGATTTCATCAAACTTTGGCGCTGAGGATTCGTGATCATCCAATTCCGCTCTTGATCGACCCGGTATTGCATGGACAATGACCAGGAGTCCCATGATGACACATGTGATGGATGCATTGAAAACGCTGATTCATAGTCGAGTGGAAATAGTATAGGAATGCTACTAACAACTTCGGACAGCCGAGATCGCACAATCACCACAAGCTCTGAATGGGCTGCCGACTTCCACATTGCAGACGAGAACCTGACGCACCATAATTCGAGTGTTTTCTTTTCATCCCAGTCTTGAATATCTGAACTTACAAGACCGCAGTGGCTCACCGGTTGCTTTACATACATAGTATGGCTTAATCAAGGAGCAAACGTTTTCATGAAATAACAACCTGCTGTGTGATATCATCTTCCCACTCGGGGTCGGAATGATTTGTCCTCCTCGACATTAGAATTGAACATCTGTTGTTAAAGCAGGCAGCTTTTTAATCCACATTGACCATCACTGGCACCAATGCATCATGAAAAGCGATGAGTGACATAAATTGTCTTGAATATAGATTGGACTACCGATAGTGGGCCGTGCTAATGCCATAGCTTAACTGATGTTTTGACTCTTCTTCTCTATTGGTAAAGTGCCTTGTCACTTATTGGAAGTGAACCCTTTTTCTCTTGGCCCAAAACCAGGCATTTTAGAGAATTGAGCAGAATACTCTAAGCATCTTAAGACAAACATATAAGGAAAAGCACCCTTAACATGCTACCATGCCTTGCTCTCCTCCTCATGTTATCAATGACGTTCATCCAGTTCCATCCGCCGTGCTTACCATTTTCGTGCCCAACTTATTGCGTGACTTCTGTCAAGGCAAAGAATAAAAATGCAAAATGAATAGAAACGCGAACGACCATCCCTTTTGAGCAGCGCCGAGCTTTCATCTTTATCAGAAAGAGCAAAGATAAATAAAATAAGCTAGACATAAAAATGTCGGTAGAACTTGGAAGACCATGCACTCGCACTAAAGGCTGAAGCTCGTTGAAATATCATGTCCATTGTACCGACGCCATTCCATCTTGTCCATTTGTCGACCCATCCGTCCATTCGTCTCTGATATGAATCCCTGAAGCAGACGCCGTTCCAGTTTCCCTTTAGATGAGCCACCCCCCCTTTTCCCCTTTTTTTCTTCTTTTTTTTCTTCTTTCTTTCCCTCCTCTTTTTCGCCTAGAATCTCAACCTGGTGTAGAAGCCGTCGAGACAATGCATGACGATTACCTCCAATATCGCGCCTGAAAGTTGGAGCCGTATGAATCTTGACCTCCTGAAACGCCGATGAATAGGAAAAAGAAAGGGGGCAATCTGCCCCATAACCTGCGGTGAAAATAACACTGCAAGCGCAAGTGAAATCGAAACCCACAATAGGTAAGCGGGTAGAATATGTCGTACTTCGTCGCTTCATCATCAAAGCTTTGTTTCCTTTTTTCGTAGTCTTTTCGTTTACTTTGGCATGAATTTGGCACCGCCGGACCCGTGGAGTACCAAAGATTAGATCAGACTGTCCCAAAAGAGTCTATAATACGTAGTATCGGATGTCCGAAAGGAGAATATGTTATCCGCGGGCCCGGAGGTACGAAACAGGTGCTGCCGTCGTCGATGAAAGCAGCGCCATAACTAGTTGTACATCTCCTTTAGTGGACATATTAAGAGGAAAGAGCCGCTATCGTTGTGGTCTCTTCCTAACAATGCAGTTGGTAATTCGCCTCAACGTCAGCATGTTCTTATTGACCAAGATGCATGCTAGGGCGAACGGGTGGAGGGCATGGTTGGGTCTATGATTGCGCACTGTCGCTGATAGAAGCGTTCGTTCGAATCGGCAGCACGAAACCGTTCGCAATTTTGCCTTCCACGAAAGTAGACGCGGACTTGAACCTCTGATGAGAGTACTTGTCGTATACCGCGCCGTGATGTTTGCGTGGTTCCTGGCAGCAGTCGAGGATGCTAATGATGAGTGGCCTCAATTGAGCCAGCGTATAGCCGGAAAAGTGAACATGGGCATGTGTCTGTCATGTGTAAGCTTTCAATTAATAATGTCATGATGAAGAGGAGGACTTACCCATGGCCCTCTTTGCAGGAAAAAGCGGGAGAGGCAATGGGCACCGGCAGCAAGATAACTCGCAGGGCAGCCCACAAAACGCTCATCCATGATAGTCACTTCGAGCAAGTACTTTGCAAGAGTTCGAGTTTCCAAATCGTAGTCATCGGCTTTGCTAATGCGCCGAAGGAAGCTCATCGGGCCTGGCCAACCAAGTTCGAAGTTCAGCATGGTGAGCATGAACTTCTCTGCCTTTAGAATCTCCTCAACAGAGTATCCCTGATCCACCATGTACACAAGTTCCTGAATGGAAGGGCAGTTGATCTCCTCGTACTTGGCTGCGACGAAAATGGCAGTCGCGCCAACCAGTTGAAGCTTGCCCAGCGAAACAACCTTAACTGAAAGAAAGCGGTCGATGTAGTTCACGGTGAGAAAGAGGGTCTCCGGGAGAAGACTGAAGCGATGGTGAACCTGGACCAGCCAGTCCATGAGGACGGATCGCATGGACCACCGGATCTCGGTTTGGATGTCCATGTAGTGAGGATTCGGAAGCATCCGTTCCTGATGAAACGATTGGTTAGTGTCACAGTGATATTGGGAAAGCCTCAGCGGGGTATCCTACCTCAAGCTCGCGCAAGTACTCAAAGATCTCGTCGCCGTACTCAGCTACCATGCTCACATCCCAATTCTCTTCCTCAACCTCTTCCTCCGTTTGATGCTCCAAAACCCATGCCTTCGCAATGTCAAGTTCCTTCTGGATGTCCGCGGTAAATTTGGGCGCGACTAATGTGGGAGGTCCTCCTGTGGTATTGTCGCAATGAGATCGATAAGAATGGGCGGTGGTATATCCTTGGTCGTCGTAGAGGTCCTGATCGTCGTCATCTTCAGAATACTCTTCGGGATCAGAGACGTTGGGGGGCAGTGGAAGGGCCCTGACTGGTTTCGAGGGTGCGAGTGGTGCGCCTTGAGGCATCGAGTCATAACTGGCTTGGGCGATTGACATGTGATTTGCGTGGACGATAGCTGCAGGATCAGTGTTCGCAGGAATATCGAGATCTCTGGATAATTGCTCGACCGCGTCCTCGTAAGACTCGGCGTAATCGGCATTTGAATCGTCGGGATCATCCACGTCATTCAGGTTCTCGTAATTGGGCACGTATTTGCTCTGATTCCGGTGTAGGGTATGCTGCTGGTCCGACTTGAGTTGCGGTTGACTTTTGTAGTGGCGTGGATCCTTAATATGCTTGTCGACCATCGCAACAAGATCATCAACTGACGAGGAAGTGGGCGCATGAGATGTGCTCTCCTCCTTGACTTTGTTGTCGCGGTATACGTTGGTCGTTTTCTTGACCGGTGCGGAGAGTTTGGCGATGGCATTGTGTGAGCGAATGCCACCGTATGCCCCGCTGGCGGCATGGGATGATAGGGGAGCCGTCGAAGAATACTTTTGGTGGCCGTGTGATGCTGCCTTCGAGGTCGCCGTTGGCCGCATATAATGCTCCTCCGCTGCCGAGCGGTTATTCTCCCTGCCATCCGACCGTAGGTCTCGAGTGCTGCTGGTTGTGACCATCGGTTTCACCCTGTTCTTCAGCATGTCCTTGTTCCCGCCGTCGGCTAGTGGCTTCGAGGTGTTGCTCTTGTCGAAGCAGGCAGCCCTCTTGGGTGGTGCGTTCAAGGTGCCGTTAACCGCCATCATTGCCTTGATCTTGCTGTCCGACCTCTTACTTTGATGAGTCGGATCGGCAGGTGGGATATTCTCGTCACCGTATCGAACGGGAGGAGCCCACAGAGGACGCTGGGGCTGGATTGAAGGTATCAGTCAGTATACCGAGCAAACGAAAAATCAAATACGCATTCCCACTGCGTTGCTGAGGCGGTAGGAAGGCCTCCAATGATTTGCAGCAGGGAAGGTAAATTGTCTGGCCTAGTTTGGATGTGTAATCTGTGATAACGGTGGTGATAACGAAGGTGTGGGGTGGAATACGAACTTGTCATCAGGAAGGAGAAAACGACCTGATGGGGGAGAGTAGGTTTCGTCACGTACCTTTGCGTCCATCTTTAGGGAAATTACCAAAGAGATACGGGATGATGTTTTGCTGAATGGATGCCTGCGGAACCTTGAGAGTTGGTAGTATTAAGGTGAAGGCTGGATGACCTTGAACACGCGACGCGCTTGGCGTAGGTCGACGGCCAAAGTGATCCAGATGGCAAATAGCTGAAATGGAAGTTATACCGAGTTCTGTTATAGACGACGAAGATGAAGCGTTGGTGCTGTTGGCTGGTGGTTATTGTTGGTGGAAACGACTGTGGGTTTAAAAAAGGACCTGTGAGCGCTGGCGAAGAAAGAACCGTCCTGCAGTCGAGCGCCTCGTTCTGTACGACACAAAACCAACAAAGTGGACGTCCGAGAGTGCAACTGAACTGAACTGAACGGAAGCGATGCGCCAGTGCAGCAGACAGGAAATGAGAATGCGCGTTGAAAGAGTTGAAAAGCACGACCCGCGACTCGGGACTTGATATCCCTCCAGGACAGGCGAGACTGGTGAGACTGGTCGGCGCAACAAGTCCAAATTGACCAGAGTCGTTTCAGTTGAAGCCGGCTTGCACCAACCTGAAGAAGGAAGGGGAACAGGCGATTCACGGGCAGGGTCGCAGGGCGAAGATTACCACTGTGGAGCTGCGTGTCGTAACCGTAACCGTAACGCTCACTTCACCTCGACCTGCATGTGAAATATGCGCCTAAAGTCGAATGAGAGAATATGAGAAAAAAAGGGAAGTCCGACTTCAACGTCCGAACGAGCGACTAATTAAGGATAGATGCGCATGCTATTTTGGCTTGTGTCGGTGCGCTGCGATCCTCGGGCTGCAGTGCTTGCTCCACGATGCGAGGTTGTGTATGTCGCAAAAAGGAAGACGAATCGGGCGTGACAGGCTTGACAAGGTGGTTGGGGAAGGGTCCGGGCAAGTGCTGGGGTTTGTTGTGGGCGAACTTCTTTTCAAGGCCGGTCGCAGCGTCCCGACGTGCTGGGAATGTTCCCTTGCTTGCGACTGTGTGTTTATTGACAGCACAGGAATGGGGTAACCTAGGAAACACTAGAAAACCAAACTGAAAAACCGCCAGAATGGTCTGTGCAACCCCGGACCCGCTCCCACCATGACGTAACACCCCATTGGAGGGATACCATCCAAATTCCTCACAACGCGGGGCAGGCACGCTCGACGCGTCAACCGACGCCTGGCGATGAAAAGGTCAGACAGCGCGCCCTCCGCAATGGAGTTGCTGTTCCTATTTCCACTTCTTTCGACGCAACTTGGTGTCTCTAAGAAGCGAAAACGTATCAACTAATGTCAGTCTCTTCATATTTTACAGTCAAAATCATTGGGAACCCCTCGGCGTCGCATTTTGCAACGGCGTTCTCCGCTCATACGCGAATCTTTCACGCCAGCACGTGTCACGGATGACGAGGCGGGGAGCGTTGGAATTTCTCAAAACCGCACCCAACCCTCCTCGATAACCTCCGTATCAGCCTCATACGCTCCTCCCTGGTTTCAATTCAGTAGCGACACAAGCCCAGAACTCGAACTGTTTGTGAGTGGTATTCGCAAATTGCAACGAACGCTTACAAGAGAGCCTTTAACGTTCAAATGAAACTCTCGGAAGTGTCAGTGTCCGTTCACTTGTGGTGGTAAGGGTGGGTCTGCTGGGAAGCGGACGCTGTCTCTGTCTTGGCATGCCCCTGCTAAGTCCTAAATCTGAAATGGCAATGGCAATTTGCGACAAGAATAACAGAAAGTTCCACTTCTCGATGAGAGCGTCGATACCATTCCATCAATAACAGACATATGATCAAACGAATTAAACACCCCGCTCCTTGAACTGCCAGCTTCGAATCATTGTTCGGGCGTGCTGCCTATGGACCATTTGTTTCGAGAAAATCAGGGGTTCGACCCGACCGACGACCCCTCCTCATCTTTCGGTACTGTACGTAGTGACTGGGCATGCCTGCGCAATTGCGCCAGCACCTTGAAACGACCAATCTTGAACGAAGAGTCAAGTAGCTTCTCTTGATGTTGCCATCGCAATCATTCTTTGATTGTTTCCAAGATACATACTTCACCTTTTGCGAGCATCCGTCCGCGACCTTTGTGTGGAAGCGCGCGCGTGTATATCCCGTGGCTTGCACTGTCACTATGGAGCGCACGCGATGGGTGTGGTATGGAACTCTCAAACGTGGTCGCTTCCGATGTGATGAGACACGCCTATCGAAGTCTGCCGCTCCTGACCCGTTGTAGAGGGAACAACGGCTTTGAATGCTTCTGATTCTCCTAACATAGTAGACATCGGTGCGGATGAAGAATCATGACGATTAGTTGACCATGGATTGGACTTATCTCACTGTTTGCTCTCCCTTCGGGTGTCAGGTCTCGTCCGTGGTTAACTTCCCTTCTCTCCCGAGACACTCTTGCTTTGTGCTCTCGTCAGTTCAAACGGAAAGATTGTCTTTGGAGACAACGACGACGATGACCCTGTCGCTTCGTGCTGGACATGGTGAATGCACATCGAAGTGGGCGCGAAACGCATATTGTGAGCTTGTGGTAAAATGCATTTTCAGGACTTTCATTCGGGCGGTTTAATTTGGTGTCGAGCGTGGCCAGGAATTGGCTACCTTATTGGCTTCAAAAGCAGCAGTGATTGAACGGAAGGTTCTATGGTTGACTCGAAGCTCCCCAACACTGTTCTCGAGGTAGCACAACGAGGAAATAGTAAGGGTTAAAAAGACTAACGTGGAGAAATATCGAGCGTAGTGCTTCTCGGCTTTTATTATTATTATTATTATTATTATCATTTTTTTGGCTAATTTTTTTTTGCTATTTTTTTTTTTCGGGGGGGGGGGGGGGGGGAGGGGCAAGTGCCAGGGCAGCGCCTCACTTCCTTACGCGCACCTTGGGGTTTAACTGTAGAGTGTCTACTACAGTACGTTGACCTAGAGGTATCTGCAGAGGGCGACTCGGTTAGGTAACCTCAATTTGTGTCAGTTTCCAGTCCTTCCAGCCTGTCCCAGCGACAATCGCAAAATGGGTTCATGGAAATCACCAACCTCCCTAAATGGTTCATTGAGGGGGCCGACTCGCTGACAGCCGTTGGCGTGATTGCCCGTCGGAAGGAAACCGCAGGAAAACCTCCACCTCGTAATGCAGGCCCGTCCACATTAATCATGCATGAGCTTCAACGGACAGCGAAGGCGTAGAACGACTCGATTATTGAAGACACTCTCGATCCCCGCAAATGGGCGTGAGAAGCTCTGCAATGACTGACGTGCGTACGTAGCGATCGATTTTCCTATTCGCGGTCACACAGTATGTATCGATAAGCGCATACGCTCACATACTACCGGTACCGTAGCCACGGAGGCCCGAGTCGGAGACTTTTGAGGTGATGGGCGTAGAGAACTCGGTAGTGGCCTCCCTAACATTATGACCGTTTTTGATCTCCTCATCTCTAGATCTTATAATATCCGATGCCAAGGTGGGAATGACCAAAGACAAGATATGTAACTCTTCACAAGATGATTCGGTGCAATTTGTAGATGGCCTCCCCCCCCCCCCCCGGGTGTGCATCTGCAAACCTTTTTTGCTCTGCCAGCGCATCAAGGACACAGGCCAGTATCCGGTCTGTCCAGTCATGAGTTACAACCAACAACCGAACCGACATCCTAACAGTTCCAGTTCGTCAACATATAAATACCGTAAGATGTAGATAACCTACCTAGTATGTCGCTGGCTCATTGGCCCGGTGGTTTGATCGCAAGAGTGTTGAGTTTTGGAGGTGAACACCCGTCAGGCAGACACTGTGCTGCAACAAGTATGAACCTGGACGGAGCCAACTCGATCGAAAAGCCAAGCCGCCATGCCACTGCACCGTCGATGCGGGAGTGTTCCGAGTCCTGGCTGTTGCACTTATATAGAATTGGGCGTTTGTCACTCGTCGCCAACCGTTTCTGATGTCAATGGGCTCTTGGATCCTAGAGTTTGCTAGGATGATTTTCATCTCGAGCTTGGATACGTCAATACCAGTTCGTCAAGCTGTCTTAAAAGACCCCTCACAGTTGCGTTCGAGAATGCGTCGAGCATCCGGCGAGAGTTCGGCACCAGAAATACCCTGGAGAGCGACAAATTCGCCCACCTTCCATCCGATGGACGGCATGTCATACGAATTCACCTGACGGCGAGCGAAATGGCTCCATTTGTCCAGGGCACTGCATCCAATCTGCCATTGCCTCGAGCTCCACCAGCACTTGCTTGGTCCACTGAGAGTATGCAAAGCGTGCTCGGCGTTGCGGGAAGATCCAGAATGGTTCGCACAAGAAAGAGGGGAACGTGAAAGGTCGAGAGCGTCTAGAGAGCGAGATCAAAGCTGGGAAATTCGGCACAGACTCAGCGCCAGGCGAAGCGCACGCAGGCGATCGATAATCGAGCTTCTAGTCGTTCTTTAGCCGGTATACCTCTGGAGCTGTGGTAGCTGAGGTTTTCCCCTTGCGCGGGGAATGCATTCGAGTGTTGGATTCGGGCAGTATCACAGTATTGCTTGGGTTGCCCGAAGTCGATCGCCCCAAAAGGGAACAAAAGCGAACGTTCCAAGCCGTTTACAAAGGTCGCGGCACAACCCTGGCGATGGATCTCCAGGTTACGACAGTGAAAAGGCACGGCAACAAGTATCGGTTCCAGTCGACATCCCTAATACAGCAAACCCCCATTCTGTAAACACGGGCATGCGGATTGACTGACGCTCGGCAGCCCCAGTTTCAGTAAGTGAGGCGCCAGTAAATGCATATCAGCCTTTGAATGCAAAGCTTCCTGTCGTCTCTCAAAATGCCCGGATTAGTTACAGTATCGGCGAGAGAAAAGTGAAAGAGGGGGTAAGGGGTGTGTGCGGGCGGTCCACTGTATAAGACCTGCAGTGAGACGGGCAACCATACCCCTGTTTTTGACATGGCACAGCCAGCCCTGACGCTATTGGCTCGTCGCTGTCTGGAACGCTCGCGACGGTTGTCTGGAGGCTCGTCGACATGGCTATCTGGCGCATCCTCATCCAGTGGCTTTTGGTGGCCACCTGCGCTCGACGCACGCGAGGGTTGGTTTGGTAAAAAGGTAAGGTAACGAATGCCCACTACCAACAGTAAAGCGAAGCGACCGGCTCTTCATCAACATTCAGACACAACGGAACCCGGCGGCGCGGCGGGGTGTCCGAGCATGGAACCGTTGTTCCTGTATCTCCGCCTGCCGTCATCACTGGGCCTGGCGGGAGGTCTCTCATATAAAGGTATCTTTCCATCACCGCTTGTCGCGTATGTTAGCCCTGTCAAACGGCTGAAATTTTCAGTCCACCCACTTTTGCCGCGAACCGTAGGCCACGGAGGCAGAATTGGGAATGAACGAAGCTATCGCGGGATTCATGGTCGGAGAATTAGGTAGTGCGTCCAGGCCCAAGTCATGTTCAACTTTCATCCCCAGACAGTACCCTACCATCTCACATACCACGCCGCAGGGGTCTCCATGATATTTGAACTTGGAGAACTACTACACTACGTCGATCTAGCGACACATGATAAGGTATTTGATCTCAACTTCCAGCTGGCCCCATAAAGATGCGGAGATATAGGTATACATCTACGTATTCTTCGGTCAAACAGTACCTCGAGGGGCTTCTGGTCGGTGAAATATGCTCGCAATGAGTCGTATGTTCGGCGTCTTCATCTAGGCTTCTTCGGATCTTATCTGAGTTACTACGTCTCAAAAGGCGACGGTAACCTGTCCCGGTGATTGTAGCTCGGTAAGAGGAGGTTTGGTGGGTGTTGTATGATGCCAACTTGTACACTATCATGCCATCTCCCAGAAATGGGAGCGTACTGTTAGTGCTTCCATTTGTCTCGTAAACAGAGCTGCACCACCAGAATGGAAATAGAAGGTGAGATGGGACCGCGGTCCACACCTTCCGCCAGCTCCACGCTGTCGCAATTCCATGCTCGCAAAACCAAGAGTCAATGCGATGCGCATGCGCAACCAACCTCTAGGTAGGCAGCGCACCTACGACTTGGAATTTCCGAGATAACCTAGATAGTCCTCAAATATCATGGAAAGACTCTCTTAAAGTCCGTCGCAGGCCGAGAATGAGGCATGGCCGGCATATTTGTAAATACAACGTAGAGTCGCACATCCGTCATGGAAGTAGCGGACAGGATTTGGCGCTGTAGAAATCGGTCTGCGGGGCTCATTGCTGGGGCAAACCACCTATGGACTGCTGAACTTGGGCAGTGAGACAGGCTGGCAGAGCACTGTGCTAGGCCCGGTGCAGTGGTGAAGGGGGGGGGGGGGTTGCGATTCCAGCAAGGAATCTGACGAGTATGGTACAGCCCGGCAGTGCAGATTCGGTTTCTTGCGAACCGGACATCCCATGCGTGCTAGGTAGGTTGTGTCGACCAAACCTCCTCCTCCATTCTCCTCCCAGCACATAAGCGGATTTCCCCCGGTCGCCCTACTACTTCTATCTCTCACCTCCCTCCGTCGGCCCCGTCAACGCTTTCTATCCGTCTCTTTCCTAGTACGTCGCCCAGATCAAGCTCTCGTTTTCCTAAGTCATCTTCGACTCGAGTCCGCTTCTCGCCCTACCTCGTCCCTGACCTTTCAATCTGCTGCTGGAGCTCCGGTCGCTCACGATTGCAAGCTTCGCCCAGATTCGCCCGACATTGCGTGCGCGCGAGTCGAGATCGAAGCCACCGGTCGACCATCACCACCACCACCACCACCAGCCTAACTGTACATTCTGGTGAGTATTTCCAGTTCTTAAGCGTCATGCGATCATTTGGACAATGCAATAGTTCTCTCCCCCTCCGGTTGTTTGGCACACTTGGCCTGCATGTCTGCGTCGGTCGTCGGCGCGGCGAATCGTAGGCCCTTTAACTCCCGGGCATGCGCTCATCGTTCTCTTCCCCCTTCTTCCGCCCAACTCCTTCCCCGATCTCTACCTCCCATTCATTTGACCAACCCCGACTCTCCTCTGCAGCCCAGTATCGCTCTCAGTTCACATCAACCTAACCGCAATCAGGTCATCGCAGACCCACGAGCCAAACACATCTCGCAACCTCCGCATCAATGGCGACCGCCTACGGGTCCAACAGCTGCAATGTGTCGCCGCGGACGACGAGCACGACACCCAAATCCAAAGTCGTTACATTTGTTCTCCATGAGGCCCGTATACCGCTCCGGGTCGCAATCTACCCGCACGATGCGACGGAATCCATCATTACCACTGTCAAGAATTTTTATGGTTTATACTACAAGGAGCGTGCGGGAATCAGCTTCGAGGACGAGCGAGGAAACACCATGATTGCCCGATACGAAAACTTTGTCGACCACCAGTCCGTCAACGTCCGCATCATCGAGAACCCCCGCGGGCTATCACCGAGCTACAACAATGCCGATGATGAGGAGAACAACCACCACGCCTCCAGACCCCCTCTGCGAACATCACGATTCCGCAGTCCCTCTCCCAATGGTAGCCGAGGGCGTCGCAGCACTTCGACTGCCATTGCCGGAAAGAAAGGGCGATCTCGGTCTTCCAAGACTACGCACGGTGACCACAGCGACAGCGTCAATGGTTACAGCAGTGGAGATGGTGCATCGGGCTCGGCGTCAGGAAAGAATAAGGAGCCTCTCGGAAACACCGACATCAGTGTCGAAAATATCGTCGAAGGAGGACGGCGGAAGCGCGCCAAGTTGTTCGAGAGTTCGGTAGGTTCTGCATGGCTCTCGAGCCCACCAAGTATTGTCATCTACTGACACCCCTTGTCCCAGGAATTGCCGCTTTTTGCTCCTCCACAGATGCCAGCGGCCACTTCCAATCATTCGTTTTCCCCCATTAGAAACAATGACTTCCACCGATACCATCTACCTTTCAGCAATGCCACACAAAACCCCTTCAGCAATCCCCGGCCTCTACAAACTCCGCCGAACTACCATAATCACCATGCGGCTTCTAGTACGTATGCGACGCCGGCCCTTGACGACCGTCGCGCCCGTGGTAGCATCAGCAATGATGGCTCGGGTGCTGCCACCGGAATAAGGACGATGCTCACACCCGATCCCACTGTGAGAAGCTGTGTGTCTGAAGAAGATAAGGATATCAAGGACGTCGCCATGCAGCTCATGCGGTTGCAAGGCGATTGGCACGTACATGGCCGATCATCAGGCTCAACGCTGGATGATACGTTCAGCGGTGGGGCAGATGCTTCTTGCTCCACCGGTACGACGAGCGATTGTGAGAGTGAAAGCGAAGACGAGATGCCGCTTGCGCGTGCGAAGACGGACGAGTTCGGGAAGCAGAATGTCTTCCAGACAACGGAAAGCCACTTTGCGGTTCCGCAAGATGGTGCTGAGGTGAGCGGCGATGACGCGGACTACGAGGACGGAGATGGCGCAGAGGAGGGTGCGATGGCGGCCCCCAAACCCTTGAAGAACCCAAAACCCAGATCCGGCTCTCTAAACGGCTCCAGGGCACGCTCACAGTCAACCGGCAAGCCCAAGGCAATCAAGGCCACCAAGCCTAAAAGCAAGAAGACTTCAGCAAACCCAGTCCCTATGACGCCCGCATCCATGCCTGCCTCCCGCAAGCAGTCGATCGTGTCAACTTCAACCTACTCTGCGGCCCTTGGAGAGGAGGAACAGCCGGATCTCTCCACTAAGCCACGCTGCCAACGGTGTCGCAAGAGCAAGAAGGGGTGCGACAGGCAGCGACCTTGTGGCAGATGCAAGGATGCCGGCATTCCCGCCGAACAATGCATTAGCGAGGACGAGGGTAATGGCCGGAAGGGCCGCTACGGTCGTCACATGGGTGTTCCCGTTCCGGTGAACAAGGAGGAAGTGTCGGCTCCGGCAACGTTACTGCCGGCTGCCCTAATCGCCCCTGCGGGGGGTCTGGGCTCTGTCCCAAATCCATCAGCACTCGATAAGAG
This sequence comes from Neurospora crassa OR74A, assembly GCF_000182925.2. NCBI lineage: Eukaryota > Fungi > Ascomycota > Sordariomycetes > Sordariales > Sordariaceae > Neurospora > Neurospora crassa. The sequence continues at coordinate 3,351,562 of NC_026505.1, forward strand.
CAAGAAGCGCAAGAGGTGAAGTCGCTAATGATGGCCTGACCACGGGTCTGCTTCATCATCCACAAGTTCAGTTTCCTCTTCAGTGTCTCCTTTTATCTCTCTGAGCCCCCGATTTTTTTTGTCCCAAAGGCTTTCTGTGCAGCGCGGTAAAAGTCAAATTCGTCTATCTACCCATCTTATCTTACCATATCCTATTTGTTGCGTGTCGGTCTGTGATCAGCCGTTGAGCACCTCTGGCTTCAGTCGAGTTTGTCCTTGTTTGAGACTGTCTGGTTTTCGTAATGGGAAGCTGTGCTTGATGTGATGTCAATGGCGCACAACTGGTGTGTAGTTTCCTTTTTGGGTACTTTCTTTTTACTTGCACTAGTGCCGATGAGAGTGAACCCCTTTGACGGAGTGAAAAGAGATGGCCGAAATATGACTAGGTGATAGTTCCCGTTTTTTTCCACTTTTTTTGGCAGGAGGAGGAGGAGGAGGAGGAGAGGGAGGGGGGGGATATGCTCGGTTCGAACCAGACTGTCATACGTTTCGGCAGCACTTCTCTGGTACATCCTTGTCGCATGTTTCAGCAATGCGGGCAAGCTGAGGGCGGAACGGTAGCAGGAAGCTGATGTGTTCTGGTCTGGAAGCCAGAGAGATCGAGCAGTTGAAGGATCGTTTTCTTATTCTATCTCTACCGGCGAAAATGTTTCTGTCCCAGTCATGCGCACGAACCGGGGACGAAGTATGGCAGGAAGCCAAGAAGATCGGGAAGTAGAAGGCACGAGGCGGTTGTTCGAATTTCCGATTAGTCTTTACCAGCGAGAATGTTTGCAAACAGTGTACCTTACCAAATACTGCTCTAGCTGTCTGCCTGTGTCCTCGTTCAGACACGAGACATCAAGAGCAGCATTGAATTTACCCCAGGCGGTGATGACGATCACCTTGAAGAGTCTAGCACCAGCTGTCACCTAGACGTAGATGACATGATCCTTGTAAGCGCAAGTAGCGCAAAGGTTTCTCTGTACGGGCTCGCAAAGCGGTGAACTGGGGACTGCGAAGTTCACACCAGCGACACTACTGTCATTTCTGAACTCTGGAGGTGGGGGAGAGGTGCGTGATACCTACCCTTGAGGAACTTGGGTGAAGCGAAGCCATGTACAGCAAACACAACTGATAAATATGCCCCTCGAATCTTGAACTTTGGCTCATCTTCGAGTCTTCATGGCTTTGGTCAGCCACTTTCACATCCTTGCGCGCAGAAAATTGCCCTTTTTGTGTGTCAAGTCCAATGAATGAACGACATCAACCCCGGATCACGATAAGTGCTCGCAAGGTCTCCACTTCACCAAAATGCGCGCAAGCCACCTTTTGCGTCATCATCAACAATTGTATTATTTTCAGTATCATTCCTAATCGTCGCTGATATCCGCTATGCGTACGACGCCGAAAGAAAAAAAAGGAATAAGAAGAAAGAAGCGATTAGACTCATTCAAGCTCCCGCTCTCCAAATCTCAATTGTCAACACTACGCATGGCCATTCTCAGCTTCAAAAAGTTCTTACGAAACCGTGACCGCAGACCGTCCGATATCAAAAGCGGTGTCTGAACAAACTTTTAAGCTAGTCTTGATACAGCCTAGTGCCAAACAGGGTGGGTGGGGCTAACGACAATGGGATTCTGACGGTCCTATTGGTCCAACCAGAGTCAGGGTATAAACACTCGACACCAGTCTGTACAGCGGGCAGCAATGAACCATATACTATTCACAGTAGGATTCACGTTGCTATCTAAAGTAGCCATTCTCAAAGTGGTGGAAGAGCTCCCAACAAGTACCTCGCTAACACCAACTGTCCAAGGGTGATTTGTACACGGGCACTAACTACCTCTAAGCTGCAAAGCCAGAGTTCCAAAGAGGAGTCGATCACTTTTTGCGGGGTTACTACGCACTGTCAGGCCTGGTAAGTAGCCGCCTGTCTGGGTGCGCACTGTGACACATGGACTGTGCGGGCTGACTACACTACGTAAGTTAGTTTGGTGATCCAAAATTTGACGGCCGCCTTCCCTTTTCGATCATCGAAAGACGCATATGCGAGACATGATTGGTTTGATCAAGGCTACCCCACCTTTGCTATGTATCCGTAGATGTTGGTATGATTGACTCGTTGCGCAAGTCAAGCAGAACACTGAGCAGAGCAGAGCAGAGCAGAGCAGAGCCAGTAGTTCCACGACGTAGGGACGAACTTGAACATGATTCGTTCGGAACGCTAGAGACGGGGGGCCTAGGCTCGTGCGTTCGATGCGAGCGGGATAGAGGAACAGGGAAAACGTGGGGAAAGCTTTGGTGGAGGTTGTTAGTGTAGTGTGCATATTCCACGTAAGATCGATGCAATTGGTCATGTCCCTCCCCCCCCACGATAACAAGTCCCGTAGATTTTCTCATTCTTGCTTAAGATCCCGAGGAGTTAATGATAGGGATCGCCCATGATGTAGATACAATCTGAAAGGATGCACAAGAGGTTCGTTGACGATTAAAATTAGTTTCGAAAGCAAAGGTCTCTACCAGTAGATCTGATCCGACTCATTATGCCAAGCCTTTTAGTAACCGCCTGGGGTATCCTGGCCTTAGCGTACGCGATTTGTTTCCGACCAGACGAACGAAGCCAGCAAACATTTCATAAAGTGGTATGTATTGACACAACATTTTCTTCACATGAACTCATCGGCCAAAGACGAACAAACGAACGACATCAATCGGTATTGAGACCACGATAGCGGACTTGAGACCTCGCGGCATAATACACCGATCACCTTATTACGATTCAAGGGGGCATCCGGCCATCGGCGGTTGGTTTCCCGATCTAGAGACCACCCGCCAATTGTTTCTCTAGGCTGGAACCAACATCACCAGACTAAAATTGAAGCAATTTTAGCTCTTCTACTTGCAATGAAACAGCCGAAACTCTCGGTACATGTGACAACCACAAAAGGTGCCCATGTCCGAGTTGTTTCTCGGTACCAGTTGAAGCGGAACAGCACCACCGGATAGTAAACACCATTCAAGTTTCAAAGCCCGGATGTCGAAAGGCTCAGATACACGGAAACACAACGAATACGTGCCAACTCTGGAGTAATTGCGCTTGTCATCGTGTCTAAAAAGAAGGGGAACATCTGCCCACACCCTGAGTTTTCCTACACGTACTTGGTCTCCCACAGGCTCCCGGAAATTTCCACCCAGTTTAGACCACACGCCTTTCAGATGGAGGTACTCAGGAGAGAGCGTCCGGGGTATACTGTCCTATCTTGAGCCTCGATTTTCATTGGAAAGCCTTCAAATACAATCTTTGCGAGCCTGTTACGCAGGATGGCTCTATGCTTACAGTTGGAAAAGAGCTAGCACGCTAACAATGGGGTGGGAAAATCAATGAGAAAATCACTTTTGGTATGTGGGATGTGGAATGCTGTTCTGTCATTTTCTGTTCGATGTCAAACACTCGCGCCAGCGGACAGCCTGAGGAAGGTAGAGAAGACGTACATGCCCGCACACGTGCGGATGCCCACCCAGGATAAAAGCATGACGAATGAGACACAGGTGCCGACGCAGAAGGCATTGATGGGGCCGATGTAGTAATCGGTCATGTAGCCGACTGAAGAGCAGATGAGCACTGACATACCGCTGGCTCTGATCAGCTGGCGGACGGATGAGGTGGTGACGATGTTGCGGGCATAGACGTATTCATCTGCGTGTTTGCTCGAAGCCGTCAACCAGTGTCCCTGAATAATAAGGCAGGGAGGAAGGAGGGTAAATAAAATCAAGGGGAGGACGATGATGGAAGGGAACGGAAGACACACATATATAAGACCCCCAAAAGATAAAGACATACTGCGCCTACGATAAACTGTACGTATGGCACCTCCTTGAACGCTTTCCACTCAACCAAGCGTCCGCTCCGTCTTGGCTCCAGCCTGGGCTGACAAGCGCAGCGCAAACCCGATCTGGGGGTTCACGAATTGTAAGATAGGTGGGAACACTATGCTTCAGAGCCCCAATCCCTATCACCTACAATACCAAGACGACCTCAGGCCGTCCGTCCGTCCCGGTATTGCGGACCGTTATTAGTCTACATTCAGTTCCCGACATGTGAATTTAACCACCTAGTGCTCTTCCCAGTCCGGGCTATAGTGTAGCGGTTCTGTGTATTCAACGAGAGCGCAGCCGTGTGGATTGGCAATCACACGATCTATATCGTGAAGATGCCGGTGACGGTTGAAACGATAAACGGCCTGTGTCGCCACCAGGCTACCTGCTCCCCCCTTCAAGCAAATGCCCGGAACGAAAAAGAGGCTGTATGGGACATAGCGATTCCGTGAAACATGCAAGTGATCTAGTAGCACCTTCATATGCAAATTCTGTAGTCTAGTGCTCAATGGGTATCAAATTGTTTCCTACCAGTTTTCGCTGTCACCCCCCATCTGCGGAGGTAATGTAATGTAATGGACTCCATCTACCACTAGTCCCGCTCACTGCTCCCCATCGGCAATGACGAGCTCGCTCGGATCAACAACCCATTCTTCTTCATCTCCGAATGTGTGTGCCAAGACAAAGGAGCCCTGGATTCTACCCATGCCGTAGGCGGCTCCCGTGTACTGGTCTTGGGCCGGCTTTACGTCGTCCTCCTTGATGATAACTGCCGTCGACAAGAAATTGGCCTGGATGCCCAACCCCATCTGTAGAGGGACGCCACCCCAGCTGACTTCAACTTTGCCAGACTTTCGCACAACCAGCTGCCCGACATAGCCGCCTTCGCGTGTCATATCTTCTTGCTCTGCGTCCGCATCTGCCTCCTCTCCGTTCTCCTTCTTGACCTTGCTCGCCTCCTCCGATGTCAAGTCGATCCGAGAGGACGACTTTGGCATAGCCGGCTGATCCAGCATCATAACATCGTCATTTTCCGGTTCCGGCTTGACCTTGGGAGCTGGCGCTGCGCTTTTGAGCGGCGGGAGCACGACGGGAAGCTGGAAGAGGAACATGTGCCCTTCGAGCTCAGTGCCGTGGTTGAAGAGCTCGACCAAACGCTCCCGGTCTTGCTGGGCAAAATCTGCCTCTGTTTCCTTGGGCTTCTTAGGCTTCTTCTCCTGCGGCTTTTCTGCTTCCTTTGTAGTGGCCATAACCTTCTTCTTGAGCTCCGGTGACTCGGGAGTCTTGATGACTCCTTCTGGAATGCTCTCCATGTTGACGTCCTCCGTCTCACCGCCCTCCTTCTTGACGATGGTCCTTGGTACCGCGGTGTCAACCGCTCCTTCATCCTTGATCTGTACTGGTCCTTCTCCGTTGTCGACGAAGAGATCGGAGCTATTGTCGTCGTCGTTGTCGTTATCACCAGCGGCCACATCGACGCCGGCGTCTTGAGCTTCGATTTCCGCAGCGGTCGCCATAACAACCTCCTCTTCCTCATGCTCGAATCTCCTAATACCCATGGGCATAGGAGCTCTCTTCTTCTTTGTCCGGACCAGACCGTTCTCGAGCTTCTCCTCCTCATCTTCGAGGCTAAGACTGTAAAGCATGTCGGCGTTAATTCTGTTCGCGTCAAAGCCGTTAGATGTCCCGAAACCATCCACGCCGCCTCCATCACCACCAGAAGAGCCTCCTCCATCTGCAAAAGACTGTTAGTGACGGACGGTATTAAAGTCAGATTAGCCACTACGACTTACAACCCATGCCTCCTGACAAGGGGCCGGCAGCACTTGCGGTGCGACCTCCCCTCATAAGAAAGTTACCTCGCCCGCGCCCACGTCCTCCGCCTCTTCCGCGCCCGCGGTTCGCCCGGGCTAATCGCCTGCTCTCTTGTTCATTTCGGATGTCCTGTAACCTCTGCTGTTCTTCTGCAATACGCTGTCTCTCTGCCTCGCCTCTTCTAACAGCCTTTGGTTTGAACTTGAGGCCCGGCTTGGCGGCCGATGAAGCTGCTGGGGTCGCCGCTGACGATGTTGATGTCGAGGGTGCTGCTGAAGCCGGCGCGGGCGTGGCTGCTGGGGTGGCTAATGATCCTGAGGCGGGTGTCTCCGCGGCGGCGGCAGGGCGGCGGCCGCCCCGCGGCGCCAAGCGTCCTCTACTCGGGGGCTGTGACATGGCTTGGGTGACCGTGATCTAATGCGGACGTGTGTTTCGTAGTATGGTCGCTGAGATGTGCTTTTATACGAAATGCTGGATAAACGCGGCAATTGCCGATGCCGGTTGCGTTGTGAATAGGAATGCGGTGAAATGATAGTATTCGTTTCCTTGTAGTATGTAATGCTCGTCGATGAGTTGAATGCTTGGTTAAATAATCGGAAGTGAAATTGCCAATCGTGACGGTTCACAGAATGGATGGTTGGCGACAAACAACGGGAAGTGATTTGAGGCGCTGCGGGGCAGTTTCGGAACGAGAAAAAAAAATAATGGATTTAATTGATAAGCAGTGCAGCCTGGTGCCGATAAGAACACGTTATTGCTATCGAAACAGCTTACACTAGCACGTTGACCCATTTTTGGCGGTTGTGTTACACAGTGAACTTCCGTACAGCGACTAAGCTGCATGGTTCAAATAGCACGGCTAATTGCGACGGCGCAAGTCATCCGTTCCCTTATCAATAACACGCTGATTATCAGTGTACACTCACTAGAGCTTCCGAGAGCGGACAAGCAGTTGTTGCTTTTAACAACTTTAGTATGAATTCTCATCTTCTTCGAATACCTAACATGAGGTGACGCTATTGCGCATTGTCTCACCAACATGAACTCGCCATTTCCCAAATCCTCGTCGGCAGCGGGCGAGGGCAAGATTATCGCCCGGCTTCAACCCGATGGAGTCTCTGGCTTGGAGACCATCACCTACCAGTATCCACTCAAGCTCATCTCCCCATCAAAACCGGCCGAGGACAAGAGCGTTCTGGTGTTCTTGCTTTCCTACGGCGGTGGTCTGGTTGGTGGTGACCAGGTCAACCTCTCAATCCAGGTCCATCCACAAGCAAAGTTGACCATTGTCACCCAGGGCCATACCAAGGTCTTCACCTCTACGAAAACCGATATTGTGACGCGCCAGACAATGCGCGCACAAGTAGCATCAGGTGGTGCTCTTTGTCTCTTACCGGATCCCGTCCAGCCGTTCGCGGGTAGTGTCTACGAACAGACGCAAATCTTCGAGCTGGCCAAGGATGCCTCGCTCTGTCTCTTGGACTGGGTCACTCAGGGGCGCTCGGCTCGTGGAGAGGACTGGAGCTTTGTTCGATGGCTCGGTCGCAACGAGGTGTGGACGCTGCCGGGAGGCGATGATAGCGGAGCTCGACTTCTTGTGCGAGACTCCCTTCTCCTGGACAGTGCACAGGCGCACCCACAGATGAAGACATTGCGTGAGTCGATGCATGCAATAGGCATTATGGGTACGCTTATCTTGCGAGGACCGTTAATGAAGTCCCTGGGCGAATTCTTCTTAGCCGAGTTCACTGCTTTGCCGCGAATTGGAGCGCGAGACTGGCGGAGTGAGGATGCGAAGAAGGCGGAGGTCATCGAGGGTCTGTCGACGGCGGAGACGTGGCGGCGTGACAGACTCAAGATGGAGAAGGAGAGTGGTCTGCTTTGGTCCGCCGCGCTTGTCAGGGGCTGTGTGGTGGTTAAGTTTGGTGCTCCAGAGGTTGAAGCTGGGAGAACATGGATAGGATCGATGCTTGTGCAGGAGGGGAGCATCGGTGAGATCTTTGGAGACCATGCACTATTATGTGTTAGGTGAATGTGAGGAGATGTATATTCTGCGTTTCAAATCCGTATTTGAAGTTTGGTACCACCATTCAGCATATGCTATAACGGTCGGTGACAGGCACTATTAAAATATACATCTCGAACACAAAGACGCAAGGGGAAAAGCAAGTATCACACTTGAATCCATGTGAGTATTTGGAGGAAGGGGGATGAAGCCAGTAAGATGAGAAAAGAACATGGCCTTCATTCTGTGTGAATGAAGGGGCTCAGGGTTATTGTACAATGAAATTGGCAAGAGCAGTGAATGACCATAGGTACACGCATTGATATGATGTCTTCTTCACAATGAACCCAATGAAGGGCCCAATCGCATTCTGCACGGTCGATTGTACCTGCAGGTCCAAGAGAACCGCTTGCAAGGACATTGTTGGTTGCAGCGGCTAGAAACACTGTCACCTGCTGAATCGCCCCTGAAGAGGGTGGCGTTGATGTTTCTATGGGAAAGTCTACATGGTAGTTAGGTAAATACATATCAGCTCTCCTAACGAAGTAACATTCGCAACCGGTGGCCAGCTGTGCATTTGTAACAAAGCGCAGTATCTCGGACTGACTGCAAATGGAAACTCTCATGGACTCATACATGCCCCTGTGAACCGTTAAAGCGCAACTACATAGCAACCGAGACAGAGATATTCCAAAACGGAGCTTGCAAGATGGAAAGTGCTGCCTAGTATTGCAGTAGACAGCTTATTCATCATTCAGCCAAGGGACTGGAAGGTCAGGTCAGCGACTCAGCGTACATTGTAGCACCAGAACTGAAGTGTTGACAAGCTGGAATAAAGTGGGGCTCCATTAGGTCGGGAACCGCCAAAATAATGTCGTGTGATGGGCGAGGACTCCATGCAGCAACTGCAACCTCCCACTCGACGCGTCAATACCTTACCTAAGACCTTCCACCGAACAGAGTCGCCGGGTCGCTCTCTTCACCACGCCGCTCTGCCATCATCGCCCACAAATGTAATGACGACGACGATCCGACAGCCCCTCATGGAGACCACCGATAATACTGCGACGAGCTCGCCCACTCCCACTTCAACTGCGCGCCGCAGTGGACGCGTCACGAAAGCCCCCGCCAAGTTTACCCCCGAACCAACGTCGCTCAGTAAGCGCAAGCGTGCATCGGAAAATGACGAAGGCGAGGACGGCGAAAATGAATCGCCCGAAGAAGGCCCTGATGAAGACGACGATCCCGACGCCAGTGAAGTTGAGCAGGAGCGCCAGCGGTCCAGGAAGAGGAAACCGTCATCCCAGTCGGCAAAGGCGAAGAAACCGGCTTTGAAAAAGCCAAAGATCAATGGAGATGCGCCATCGCGTCCCCAAACACCAGCAGAAACGCTTGCGTCCGCGCCCGCGCTGGCACTGAACAGCCATGCCAGCCTTCCTAGCAGGCCGAAGAAGTCTGCTCGAGTCGCAATCGCCCAACCTGAGGGAGAGGGCCTCTACAGTCAGCCACCCTTTCAGTCCGAATCCCAGATAGTACGCTGGCGCATTGTGTTCTTCCCATTGCTGACAAGGTCCCACAGCCGATATTTTTAGGTCCGACGACCGACCCAACGAAGTTGCGACCCGGTGGTATCACCAATACCAGGCTGACCACGCTGAGGCCCTTACCGACCTCGTCAACTGCATCCTCTTGTCTGCCGGATGCGACCAGCGAGTGACGGAGGATGATATCAGAGACCCTGATAACTGCCAGAACCGATTGGCGGATCTACAAAACGTTTATGCCGAGGTATGTCACTCCAAGCTCCCATTCATAGCAAGCGTGTCTGTACTAATACGTGTATCGTATTGTCATAGGTGGGCATCACGGATTACCCCTTGATTTCGCGGGCGCGATCTACTAGATCATTCCGCGATCTTCTAGTCGGCTTTTTCAGATCCCTGGTGGACGTTTTGCATGAAACAGATGCCCTGTACAAGGATGTACAAATACTGGAGAACATTTCCAGATGGGTGGCATCCATGTCCTCTTCGACGCTTCGCCCATTCAGACATACAGCCACCACTATTGCGCTTGCTATTCAAACGGCACTTGTCAAGGCGGCGGGGATCTTGGATGGGCGTATCAGTAATTACATGCAGCAGCTCGAGAAGACGAAGGGCAAAGGATCCAAGAATGCCGGCCTTGTCGAATCTATACAACAAAACCTCACAGACGCCGAACACTATCGGGATGTTTGCAAGGACCAGATCCAGGACATTTTCGATACTGTCTTCGTTCACCGATACCGCGATATCGATGCAAAAATACGGACGGAGTGTGTTGAGGCGCTCGGCAACTGGATTCATATGCTCCCCACTGTGTTCATGGAGCCCGAGTACCTTCGATACCTCGGCTGGATGCTTTCCGACGTGATGCCACACACAAGACACGAGGTCTTGAAGCAACTGGGAAGGATATTCAAGAACCATGCCGAAAAGCTCGGTCATTTCATTGATCGATTCCGGCCACGACTGGTTGAGATGGCCACCAAGGATTCCGATGTCAACGTGCGCGTAGTGGCCATCAGCAACATCCAGATCCTGAAAGATTCTGGCAATCTCGAACCGGACGAGATTGACTCTATCGGGCGTCTGATTTTTGACCCTGAATTACGCATCCGCAAAGCTGTCCTTGACTTCTTTGCTGGGTGTGTGAATGACTCCATTGAGAACAAGGTGGAAGAAATCGGAGGCGAGGACGCGATCGACGAGTTGTTTCAGGACCAGGATGAGGAGGACTTCAGCTCGCCACGGAGCGATTGGGTCAGTATCAAGTGCCTCGCTGAGCTCCTCGCTGCCTATGATACACAAATTGAGGAGGAGAACCCCGTTGAGCCTCCGCGTAATCTCGATATCGCAGTCGATGCGATTCCAGCTGTCGCCCCCGAGACCAGAATCTCGCTGGCTGGACACGTGTTGTATGAGAAGATCGACCAGCTGAAAAACTGGGAGTTGCTATCCGGCTATCTCCTGTACGACCACTCTTCTAGCGCAAGCTCCAAATCTGCATCAAAGGGGGGCTCAGTTGAGACGGCCCTGCGGAGAGCAGTCGCACCGGAAGGCAGGGAAGAAGCTATACTGCTGGAGGTCCTCGCTTCTGCCGTGCGATCGAGCCTTGCAGCTCCTGCTGAGCTTGAAAAGAGCAAAAAGCACTTGCGATCAGAAGGCATCCATCTTATCGGCCCAGAAGAGGCTGCTCGTAAGCTTGCTTCCATCATTCCCAAGCTTCTAAGCAAGTACGGGGCGGATGCCAGCACGGCCGTTACCGTGCTACGACTCGAACATTCCCTGGATCTCAACGTTTATCAGCAACTCGGCCAAGATTCGACCACATACGACAGGCTATTAACCGGGATTTGCACCCAGTTCGATAGGCATATCGATAGAGGTGTGTTGGCAGAAACAACCACGGCACTGTTACATGGAAGAAAGTACCCCGCGTTGGAGGAGACGATAGATGAGAAGGTGTCAGAGCTGTGGGATAAGACCATCAACAAACTTCGGCAGTTTGACAAGTCTAGCGAGCTGGGTATTCGTCGTAACCTTGAGGAGCCTGCCATTATTGAACTTGGCAATATCCTTCTGAAGACCAGCAAACTCGTTACACTTAAGGACTGTATCGAGGTGCTGGAGGCAGACGGCCAGGTGGAGGGCTCCGAGTCTCCAGCTATCGAGATTCTTATCCGTATTGTTATGCGTGGCAAGCTCGACCAGGTTGACGAGAACTTGGATGACCCCGAAGACGAAGCAGTCTCTTTCGCCGTCAAGACATGCCTCTTCTACTTTTTGTGGAAGGCTCGTGTCCTGAGAGACGCGGTCAGCGAGCAGAGGTCCATTCCCGCCCTTCAGATCGAACGTCTTAATACCCTGCGCCAGTCCTTCGTCAGAAACCTCGTCTGGACACTTTCCTCACGTGGAACTAACGATGACCTGCGCCTCTTTGCCACTGGTGCCCTCTGTGACTTGCACGTCGCCTTTGCCTCGGTCCGACGCGTTATCGAGCGCAACGCCGCTGAGGGATCCGCCGTCGACTACTCGTTGATCAACCCGCTCCTGGACCCCATCGACCCCGGACTCACGCGCGAGCTTATCGAAATCTTTACCGCCGCCGAGCGCGCTTACGCCCGCTGCATCAACAGGCAACTGAACAACCCAGGCGAAGACGAGGGGCCTATCGAGCATTTCTCCTCGGACGAGGAGGATGACGAAGACGAAGACGACAGCGATCTCACGCCCGTGCAGAAGAAGAGGAAGGAACTCAAGGCGGAACGGGTTCTCTGCGAGCTCACGGGTAAGATGGTGCTCGCCATCGTGGCCAAGGTGCTCGACCAGGGCGGCTCGGGACAGGGTGCAGCCGGCAAGATCAAGAAGCGGATGGTCAGGAACCAAAACAAGCTGGGTCCCAATTTCAAGGAGACACTGGCGTATCTCGTGGATGAAGGCCGAGCGGCGAGAGTAAGGGAGGCGGCTGCCAAAGCGGCCGGCAAGAAGAAGAGACCGGCTCTTGCCGCGCCTGGCTCGAGGGCTCGAGGCAGCAGACCGGCGGCTGCCGGAAACTCTGGTGCTTCGGTGGCTGGGAAGAAACAGGCGCTCAGTGCGGAGATCATCACTGCGGAGGATAATGATTCAGAGCTATCGGATATTGAAATCGAGGAGGAGGAGCCCGAGGCCGTTCCCGATCCTGAAGAGAGAACCGACTTAGTTAATGATCCTATTGAGGATCACGATGAGGACGAAGGCGGGGAGGGAGACGGCAAGAGTAAGAAGGATGATGATGGTGACGAAGACATGGATGAGGAGTAGATCTGCTTTGGGCGGGCAGTTATGGTAGGTAATCAAACACCACAGGGTGACGGTTTCATGGATGGGAAGAGACAAGATGCGACCCAGACTCTATGTTCATTTAAATGATTTGGCGGCGAGCATGCAGGCAGGCTTTGTTTTGAGAACTCCAAGGACTTTAATTGTTTCGTACATTATCATGCTCTCTCTCTCTCTCCGTTCCTAGAGTCGCTATTATAATGGATTCGAAAAAAGCGGTTACGGTGGTCATGGGTTCAGACATGGTGGGAAGTGACTTTGGGGTGCTTCTGTTTAGTCGTACAGCAAAGCTAATTGCGACAGACAGTGGCACGTAATGGTCTTGCTTGATCGATATAGATCAACAAGTAGTTATCATCCATTCATACACATATCTTGGTGCCAAACATCCCAAACACCCTCACCCACCCACCGGCTGCTCCATCCGTCTTGGGCAGCCCATCATCGTCCTCCGACACCCGAACGCCATACTGCTTCAAACAGCAACTGAACGGCTTGTTAGAAAGCTCTTCTTCCCCTTGATTCTGCTGATGCTGCTGCTGCTGCTGCTGCTGCTGCTCGCCATCTGAGTCCTCAAGCGGCGGCTTCAAATTCTCCAATTGTACCACCTCCGTCGCCTTCTTTCCCTTGCGCTTTTTCGTTATCCTGCCATTCCCATTAATATCCTCATCCTCCCCCTTGCCCTCGTCTCTCTCCTCCCTTTTTTTGACCGCTGCACGAGCTTTATCAGCCTTGAGCTCCTCCAGGTTTCCCCAGAGAGTAAACATCCTCTCCCGCAGCGTAGCCAGAGTATGAGGGTCTCGGCGGAGGTTAACGGCGTCCAGACCGGTGAGACATTGTGCTTCTGTGTTATCCACCGTTACCCATAGCCTGGCTCTTGTTTTGGGGTCACGGTCACATTTCCGTGTACTTTTGTCTTTGTCCATCGCAGCTACGGTTGCGGGCAATGATGGGGTGCTGGCGTCCTCAAGGAGGAGGGCGAAGCGCCATTCCCACGTTCGGCCTTTGTCTTGGTCTTCATCGTTTGAAGCATCCATGGTTGAGTTAAGGCTGTCTTGATCGCTCTCGTCATCGTCATCATCGTGATCGTTGTCCGACAATATATCAAACTCAGACCACTTCCTTCCACAAGCAAAATCTTCTAGGTTGCACGGGTGGAAGTCCACGACGCGGACACAAGCATTATACTTGGTATTAGTAAACGGCAGCGGGATCTTGACGGGCTGGCCATTGACCATTGTCTCGTACATGACCGGTTCGAGAATAGACGCAAGCGTCGACACGGGCTTCGGGTGCGCTTCGCAGGTGACAAGCTCATTTAAACCCAGGGCAACCTTTTCTTGCTCCTCGACCGCCTTCTTCTCCAACTCAGCACGGGCGCAGTTTGCGCCGTTCTTTGGCCCTGAACTTCTTGCTAGGGGGCTGGCCATCGAGGAGTACTTCATCGCTGCTGCCGGCTCTAGCAAATTTTCGCTTAGCCCCAGCCTCCTGCGCGGCCTTGACCGCTAGGATCTGCGTCTTTTTCTCCCGGGAGTAATCGCGCCAGCGGCGGACGGCCTCTTTCAGGCGCGAGTCGACTTTTGCTTTGGTAACGCTGGGGTGAGGCGCGACGATGTCGAGGATCTCAACGTTGACTTTCCGGGCGGACGCGTTGCGCTCCTCTCTGAGAAAGCCCTCAAGGTGCGCGCCGTTGCGGCCGAACTTGACTTGCACGTTGCGCAGCGAGAGCCACATGCCGGCTGAAACGCCGGCTTCGCGGATGAAGTCGGCATGCGCATCGTAGCAGCTTATTTGGATGGTTCGTTTTCCGTAAGGGCCGACCCATGGGTGCTGTTGGGCAGCTTCTGGGTTGTTGTCTTCGGGATAGGCGTCGGCTGGTCTGGCTGCCGATGCGAGGTCTCTAACCCCTTCCCAGGTATAATGGAAAAACAAGTCGTTTTCGGTGTAGTCGCTGAGGTAAAGGGTGATTCGGCCCATTTCGTCCGTATAAGGGTCCTTGGCGACTTGGCCGATTAAGTCATAAAAGTTGCCGTCCGTGACATCCTTCAAGAGACTAAACTTGTCTTTGACGTTCAGGGATACTTTGACCCTTTGCTGGTACTCGGCCTCGTCGGGAACGTCATACTTGTCGATCACGTTGTATAAGTAGGACACATACTGGTGGTGTTCCTCCTTCAACAGCTTGTGGCTTTCACCTTGCTTTGGGGGCAAGAGTGCTACCTGTGCTGAAGCGGGATAGACGGGTATTGTCGCTGCCTTGTAAACGCAAACGGTGGTGATCTTGCTGGTGATGAGAGACTTTGGGTTGGACTTGAACCTCTGAACTTTTGCGCTTAGAACAACAAGCACGTCTCCGGCGCCGACTTCGGGCATCCGTGCCTCGGGGCGGAAGATGACGAGCTCAACTCCGGCCGATTCATCTTCAATGGACAGGTCAGATATGGTCAGGGTGCACTTCCAGTCCGATCCGTGTGTCGCGACGGGTGCTCGGCAGTCCTTAAGAACACCAATGACATTGACCATGGACCCGGGCTGGGCATCACCGTCATCGTCGAGAATGGCTCGTAGGGGTGTGAGCGTTGACGGAAAAAGTGGTGGCTTTGCCTTGGCCGCCGGTTTCCTGTCTCTGAGCGGGCGCATCATCTGGATATCCCAACTCTCCGTTCCGATTACATGGCGGCGGATGAGTATGTGGATGAAACACCACCAGCGGTTGGTCGTGATACTTACCAACCGTTGTAGGGCAACTTGGGGACTTCAGTGTTATACGTCGTACATTACGCGTTCACTTTACGCGTCTTGAAAGCGGAAATGGCACCTGCCCAATCGCCAAGTTTGCGCGACCGCATGTGCAGGGCAAGGGTCTTGGCCGCCCGTCGGGCCAGACCATCAGACTTGAAGCGCTGTGCTTTCAGCAAGCCTTGCAGGGCTACGGTAATGGTTAGACGCATGGTCTGTGCTTTCTCTTACCTACCCAGTATAGTCATGAGGGGTCGGGGACTCCCGAACAGGACCTTGCAGGCCAGCCTCCCAACACAACCTAAAGCCTGGAGGTAGCAAAGACGTATCTACCTAGCTCAGACGGTGGGAGGTTGAGAGCGGCCTTTTGACGTCGTTCTTTCAAGTAACTGAAACATGTCGTAGTCATTCAGGGAAACGAAAAGCTTGCGGCTCGACGGACGCGGCCTGAGGTCGATGAAGTTATGACGGGCAGTGTGTAACCTGCAAACAATCCATGACGTTCACAAGCAAAATGGAAGGAATGAGAAGAATGCCTGGAGGGTCCAGCCGCTCTGAGGTGGGGCCACCCAATGGTGGACAAGTTCCTGCACTCCAAGAACAGCGGACAAGTTACAAAGCTGCTCATGTGGCCTGTGCTCGAGCTTGGCTCTTCCATCCCCACTTTCAGAAGCCAAACTCTTTTCGCTACAGTTGGTGCCAGCATTGGGCGCTGTGGGCAGTGACTGGGCCACCTTCAGGCCTGAGGGGCAGCTGTGACTGAGTGGCAGGCAGGGCACAGTGACTGCCTGCACTTGGACTTCACTTTCGTGGAGGTGGAAAGTGCTGGTAGAGGAGGGGACAAGCCGCCGCCGCATTCTTGTTTCCGCTTTCTGCTCGAGGCGCGGGCGAACTCCCAAATTCTTTCATCGTCGCTCCTCAAAAAACACACAACTCGCCTGCCCCATCCATCCCCAAAACCCAATCCTTCTCTGACGTTTTCCGTCTCGCCGACAACGCACCCATACTTTTCTCCGTCCCATTCAGGATTGCTTTGGCAGGACCGTATCAACCGGGCTCTTCCAATTCTCCGGCTTTTCTTGATCGCATATACCTCCCTTTGAACGGCTCGCAGCAACTTCGTCGCCGGGGCTTCATCGATTGCATCGCCCCTCGTTTGCCGCCTTCATATCACACCTCCATCACCCATCCGTCTAGACACCGTCGTCTCGACATCGCGTCGCAACCATGGCTGACCGATACATTCCCGAGCATCGTCGCACCCAGTTCAAGGCCAAGAGTGCTTTCAAGCCCGATGAGCTTCGTCGCCGTCGTGAGGAACAGCAGGTCGAAATTCGCAAGGCGAAGCGCGAGGAGAACTTGGCCAAGAGGCGCGGTATTGGTGCTGGCGACTCGCGGCCTGGAGCTTCCCTTGGTGCCGCCCCCGACAGTGACGATGAGAACCCTCCCACCGAGTCTCAGGTATGCAAACCTCTATCTTACTCCCCTTACATGATCGGCCACAATTTTGCTACTGCGTCCGTCCATCGCCTCTCCCTTCTCTCCCCCACGTGTACCCCGCCGATGATGGTGATGCTTGAGCCACAAACCCCCAGGCAGTGCCGAACCTGCATTCAAGCTGCGCGCGCAAACTCGAACATTGTACAAACGAAAACCACCCCACATTCCGTCACGTCCCCGATCTTTGTTATAGTTGATCTCCACATGCTAACCCAGTTGTCATAGTTGAGCGAGGACCTTCCCAAGATGGTCGAGGGTGTCTTCTCCAGTGAGATCGATAAGCAAATTCAGGCGACCACTAAGTTCAGAAAGCTGCTCAGCAAGGAGCGCAACCCTCCCATTGAGGAGGTTATCAAGACCGGCGTCGTTGGTCGCTTCGTCGAGTTCCTCCGCTCCCCCCACACCCTGGTCCAGTTCGAGGCCGCTTGGGCCCTTACCAACATTGCTTCGGGCTCTGCCACTCAAACCCAGGTTGTCATCGAAGCTGGTGCTGTTCCCATCTTCGTCGAGCTTCTCGGAAGCCCCGAGCCTGATGTGCGTGAACAGGCTGTTTGGGCTCTCGGCAATATTGCTGGCGATAGCCCTCAATGCCGTGATTACGTTCTAAGCTGCGGTGCTCTGCGTCCTTTGTTGACCCTCCTTGGTGATAGCCGCAAACTTAGCATGCTCAGGAATGCTACCTGGACTCTTAGTAACTTCTGCCGTGGCAAGACTCCTCAGCCCGACTGGAACACGGTTAGTTCTCTCGATCACGAACAATCTAGTATGTCTACTGATCCATCATAGATCGCCCCTGCTTTGCCAGTTCTCGCCAAGCTCGTCTACTCGCTCGACGACGAGGTTCTTATTGACGCTTGCTGGGCCATCTCCTACCTCTCGGATGGATCCAACGACAAAATCCAGGCGGTTATTGAGGCTGGCATTCCCAGGCGTCTTGTTGAGCTCCTCATGCATGCTTCCACCTCTGTCCAGACGCCCGCGCTTCGATCCGTTGGCAACATTGTGACGGGAGACGATGTTCAGACCCAGGTTATCATTAACTGCGGTGCCCTTCCCTGCCTCCTGTCGCTTCTGAGCTCCAACAAGGATGGCATCCGCAAGGAGGCTTGCTGGACCATCAGCAACATTACTGCTGGAAACTCGGCTCAGATCCAATCTGTCATTGACGCCAACATCATCCCTCCTTTGATCCACCTTCTCTCCCATGCCGACCTCAAGACTCGTAAGGAGGCCTGCTGGGCTATCAGCAACGCGACTTCGGGTGGTCTCCAGAAGCCCGATCAGATCAGATACTTGGTTGCTCAAGGCTGCATCAAGCCGCTCTGCGACCTTCTGGCTTGCCCTGACAACAAGATTATCCAGGTTGCCCTGGATGGTCTTGAGAATATTCTCAAGGTTGGCGAGCTCGACAAGAACGCCGCTGGCGATGGCCCTGACTCGATCAACCGTTATGCCCTATTTATCGAGGAATGCGGAGGAATGGAGAAGATTCACGACTGCCAGACGAACGCCAACGAGGAGATCTACATGAAGGCGTACAACATCATTGAAAAGTACTTCTCCGACGAGGACGAGGCCGGTGATGAGGCCATGGGCGCTCAGCAGCAGTTTGGATTCGGTGCTTCCGGTGGTGCCCAGCAGGGTGGCTTCAACTTCGGTGCTAACGGCACCGAGTCGATGGACATGTAAAATGCTGTACAATCCGTCTAGTTCTTTTTACGAAGGGGATGGTTGGGTTAAAGATTGGGATGAGGGGACCCAGATGTGATGTTGATCACGGCACCATCTGGGAAATCCTACCATAAACATCTTACCCCATCAGCCTTTCGGCTCCCCCATACGAGTTCATTCGCCCAAACACAAGTCACAACACGGCAGAACTATATTGCTTCAATCTCATAGTGCCCCCTCACGCTTATTCACCACACCATACCCCTTGAATTGGCGTTATCAAAGTTATGTTTAAAAGAGAAAGGCGAGGATAAGTAGACGCACATGGAGGCCGATTGGTCCTTTGGTGCGAAAGCTCGAACCTGATGAGGACACGATGATGCGTTTTATGATGAAGGGAGAGTAAATCAAAGGGTCTGAATGGTAGCTTGAAAGCTCCAACCCTATAGCCATGTTCGGACGCGCAGTGATCAAGCCAAGGAGAAGGGAGCGGGAGCCTCGGGGCCGATGTAAAGGGCCGTCCAGGAGGTGGGAAGTATCTACAGCCTCTAATGGTCATTGCTAGTGCATGGCCAGAGAGTAGAGGTCACAGTTGGTTTGTCGGGGCAGTTGGCTATGTAGTCACGACCAAGTGGGCTCAACGACACCAATTATAGCGAGTATCTAGTCAACATAGCTAGCTATATGCTCAGCAAGTTTACATGCTTCTCAAAACGCTTCTAGGTCTCATCCGCTAGACGTAGGTTGTCCACGCCGTCCCTGGTACCATCAACTAATAGGGTTAGGGTTATTGCGGCTCCTTTCTCCATGCCAACTGACCTTCCATCTGAATGAAGACATCGCGGGAAGTGCGCAGAGTAATGAAGGCAGTTGTACATGATACAATGCAGGTATAGTTTCAGCATACCTATATCTCTAATCTCACGACTAAGAAGATCACACAGATCGTCGTCCTTGTACGGCACGCATAGTTTATGTAAGCGGTTGTACACACGTGATGACGTTTGGATCTAGGCCTTTCAGGTTACCATTTCCATGCACGTTCCTCCTTTGCCAACTTCATCACATCCATGTAGCACAAAGCGTCGGCGTTCTCGGACTTCCATCGTGCTAGCCATCTCATGTCGGCCTGCTGTGCTACATAATGACGGATTCCACTTTCTTGACCAGCTTATCGCACGTCTTTGGCTGGACGTACTTCACCTGCTGGTCTCTCTCGTTCTATCCCCAGTCAATCCTCAACTTCTCGCGCAAGTCAACATCGGGAACCACTATAGACTTTCCTCTCATAAACTCGCTAGGTCAGTTTAAGCTTCTTCACTCACCTAAATTACCAGACAAATTAATCAAGCTTTCTAAAACGAATAAGCAGGTTTCTTCGCCTACACCATCTCCAACATCGCCTTTGCGTATTCCCCCTTGATCCGCGCCCAGTACGCAGTCCGTTACAAGGGCTTGACGCCAACGGTCCAGCTCAACGACATTACCTTCGCCTTCCACGGCCTCATCCTCTGCTTCGTCACCGTCAGTCAGTACCTCTTCCCTCGCGCGTGGGGCTTCGCGCCGAGCCTCGGCAGCCGTCCCAGCCGCTTCATTCTGGGAACCTTCTTCGGCTGCGTAGCTGGGGCGCTCATCATCATTTTCCGGGTATGGGCCTCGCCAGTTCGTAACGATACAAGCGGCGCGGCGGTGACGGAAGGTGGCTGGGTCTGGCTAGACGCCATCTACGCCGTTTCGTACGTCAAGCTCGTTGTGACCTTGATCAAGTATACGCCGCAGGTTATTGTCAACTACCGCAACCGGTCGACCGAGGGGTGGTCCATCTTGCAGATTCTGTTGGATTTTGGCGGCGGGATTCTGAGTATTGCGCAACAGGCTATTGATAGTTACCAGCAGGGCGACTGGTCGGGCATCACGGGGAACCCGGTCAAATTCGCGTTGGGGAACGTGTCGATGATTTATGACTTGGTGTTTATTATGCAGCATTATGTGCTTTATCGCCATGCAGCGGGAGCAAAGGCGGATGGTGCTGAGGGGGACTCTGATCTGGACCCATTGCTCAGAGAGGATGTGAGGGGAGGGGGTGATGAGGAGAGGCGGATTCAGTGAGGGATGACAGTACCTCCACGACTCATTTATACACACCACCTCCACATCGTGTTCAGTCCAGCGCGCTCGATGACGAGTTGTTAAGATGGCCTTTGCGATGGAGGTATTTTACTCTGCCTTGTCGACGTCCACGGTCGTGTCTTCTACTAACTTTGGCGGTGGGTTTCATTTCGTTTGGAGGACCCGGGGTCTGTTGGGTTCGATGCAGTATCATCTTATTTGCATCTGCAAGGAACTTCCGGACGCGACTCGGAGATATTTCAGTTGACTGTCATCTAAGACAGCCGGGATAGGAAACAGCCCAAAAAAAAAATCCAATTCGATAACTGAACCCCGAAGCATCAAAGCCGCGTGATCCGGCAAGTTCTAACGTTCTTGCGCACCTGCTTCCTTCCGCTCCAAGAGCTGCCTCTCTAGACATTGCAACACGCAAGAAAGAGGCTATGTCCTGGGCCGTTCTCTTCCCTCTCGTTCGCTCCCACACCACTCGAGGAAGTAGTAGTATCAGCAATAGTTTCATAAACAACTTCAGTACAGCACCAAATACCATCAACAGTTCAGTTGCGTTTAAACCAGTACCGGCGCCACCCCCCCACCCCCTATGAGGAGGGAGAAGGAACCGAAACCAAAGCGAGTGGACCTCCAACCTGTAGAACCTTAACATTTACCACCGAGTAGCGCGAACAAGTCCATGCCGTACCCCCAAGGAATCACCACCATGCTAACCCTCTTCCTCACGATCCTCACCACAACCTCATTTGTCCTGGCCGCTCCCGCCCCCGCCGCCGAGGCTGTCACCGAGTCCCTTGATGTCTCGATCACTGCCGCTGGTGGCTACGTAAAACCATGCGAAGAGCGAGCCGGCAAGTGCTATTGCCTGCATCGTTGCTATGGATCAACTTGTAAGCAATGGGTTGATAGAACTTGCTTAAGTCTCGGTTATTTCTGGGCAGGCTGAAAGTACTTAGAAGGAAGGAGCCACTTGTAGGTGAGCTTAAGTTGGGAACGGAAGGTGGGGGGTAACGGAGAGGGAAAGGTCAGGAAAAAGGAGGCAACTGATTGATTTTGCTCTTCAGCGTCCTTGTCCCTGGTGGCTTCGTTGGCATTACCGGATGATTTTGGTCAGAGATCAATGATAATCTGGGTATCGGACAGCTCGGCGTCGGAGGAAGGAATGTGAAAAGAATATTCACCAACTTGGACATGTGATACTGGAAATTTAGACAGCCGTCGAGCACTAGTCAACTGATGGCTTTTAAGCGAGGGCCATCAAGCTATCTTTAGCTGTGTCGATGGAATAACCAAGGACCGAATTTCAATATAGTCATCTTTCAAGATCGGGTGATATTCTCTGTGGCTTTCGTAAAGTGCTTTGCGTGGCTTCTTTATGTCTACGGCCTCCAGAACTCGCTGACCTAAGTCGTATCTTTGCTGTGGTACACCACCATTTCGTTGTTGAGTAAAGTATTGGTATGTTTTGACCGTGTCATACTTTCGTCTGTTCATGCCAATATTTTCATTGCTTCAGAGAACAGAAGCAGGTACGTAAAATTCCTTACAGCTGTCTGCTGTGCAGACCCCTTGTCTGGGCTCTCTTCATGTCCCTTACCCTTGCTTCTCTCCCGAAACGTAACTCTTTCCCAGAAATTCTTTGCCCTCTTTCATCCCATGTATCCAGCCAAGGAAGGTCATTATATCTTGTTCATCATTTGGATCTTCATCTCATGTCCCTTTTCCTACTACCTCATCGCTTGTCCGCACACACTTTTGCATCGTCATCGTCATCATCATCACAAAAGGGAGGAACGTAGTGAATGAAAAAATAAAAAAAGGACCATTCGAACGTATGTGTTCGTGTGTATGCGTGTTTGCCCGCTTAACTCTGTCTTCATCCATGCCTAGGTAACCGTAAAAAAGCAACAACCTATTCAACATGCTTGCAAAAAGAAGAAAAAGAAAAAGGAAAAGGGAATCAGAGAGAACGCCAACCCCGATGATGCCTTCCCACCATCCATCCGACCACCCCACCTTCCAAAGCCTCCCAAAAGTCCCAATCCTGGCCCAAACACCTCGGGAAAAGATAGAGGTACGATGCGAGTTCTCCTTCACGTCACGCGTCTTTTTTTGTTTTCGCTCGTATCATTGGACGCTAATCGGCTTCATGTCAACGTGGTGTCGGATTTCAATACAGGAAGCAGGTGTTTGCTAGTGTTGATATAATGCGAAATTCCATTTGATCGAGAAAGCCAGCTGGAACTTGATCTAGCAAAGACGGGTAGTCGTAATGTTCAGACTTCAAAGACACTGCGCCCAGCCGGGTAAGAGCATCTTTGTATAAAGCAAAGACAAAGGGGATTGAAACCAAAGGGGAATCGTATGGACTGTGTCTGATGTTGTAAAAAAAAAAAGAAAAAAAATTCAATGCATGAGTTGTATGATGCATGTTCGTTGAACCGCCTTGAATATGTGTATCGCGCAATGCCATGCAACAGGAGAACATGCTTTGCCTTCGTAATGCCGCTTCAACCACATCAAAGTTTCCCAACTCCTCTTCCCAGTAGACATTAGACGCAAAACGCCATGCAAGCAGCAAGTATCCCGGGAGGTGTGTACCGGGGGGTATCAATAACGGATATCGTTCCGTAAACGTCCGAATCATGGAGTGGCGGCAATGCACCAATGGCGGTGGAAAGCCCATGCGCTTTTCTGGCATTCCTTACTGCAGTATTTGGTACGCCGGCAACGGCGGCACTTCGCAAATTGCCTTGTGTACTCTTCCCATTTGCCGCACTGGTAGTAGGCACACTGGCGGATGCCTCCCCGGGTGTCGTCCTTTCGGCACAGGTTTCTCATAACCACACCGGCCCAGTATTGCATGTCTGTGCTGTGGTACCGGACTGTGAACTTCTCCACGAGGGGGAATATGTTTTGGTCGTTGGGGAGGAGGTATTCCTCTTCGCACTCTTCTTCTTCTGCCTCCAATTCGGCCTCCAACTCGGTGGGATCAGTGCCGTCGAGGAGCTTGATCTCCTTGCCAATCTTGAGTTTGGGGACAAGGTGGCATTTTTGGAAGTACTTGCGAAGATTGCAATACTTTGATACGTATGCCAGCAGCTGCAACGACATCAACACATCCTCCTCCCTGGGCATGGCAGCGAGCATCTGCGGGTTGGGAGTTACGTGACGATCGAGCAGGTAATGCGGGACACGTGAATTGGGCATGGACGGCTGTGCGGTGTTCGCAATGGTTGGCCTGTTTGGAGACAGACCGAGGTTGGTGACTTGAGTTGGGGTTGCGTTGTTTTCCATGCTGGTGTCCACAGCACCTTGGTGGGTGATGTTGAAGGTTCCAGCTTCCTGAGCCTCCGAAGCCGTTGGGGTGACCAGGTCAAGAGCTGCACCAGTCATTATACCATCACCATCTTCGACCGAAACCTGCTGGATTCCAACCTCGTTTTGTACGTCTGCCGTTCCTGACATCTCAGCATCCTGGTTTTCATCGGATGCTACGCTGTCGGTGTTCATATCGTCTGTCTCGCCAGCGGTGGAATGTTGATGGCGAATTGAAGGTCGACGGCGAGAGCGGCCATTGGGGGCCAGGATCGAAGGGGGTCGGACGCTGGTTGGCAGAGGTGTTGTTGGCGAGGCAGGCTGAGATGTAAGGTTTGTGTGAGCAAATGGCCCCATGTTTCGTAGGCGATCGGTTTCTCGCACGGCTCTGGCAAAGCTATCAACGTTCTCGACGGACGATGGCCCGGCCGGTGCAGGCGGCTGACTTTCATGACGAGTAGGCGAAGGTACAGCCGATTGTGAGTCCTGTGTTCTAACACCATGGTGATGGTGATGTGAGCGGTGTGCAGAAAAAGGAGTCCTTTCACCAAGGATTTGACCGGAGAAGCGGGAAGCGGTCGGGGTCGTCTCAGTATCCGGTGCAGCGGCTTCCGTCGAAGGACCAGCCAAGGTGATTGAAACATCAATAGGCTGAGGCGCAGCCTGACGACGGAAAGCGCGTTGGTCAACGTCTATATTGGTGGGCCTGGAGGAGAAGCTTGCGGATTTGTGCACCCGGTTGCTGCCACTAATCCTGTGCCGGTGATGGGGATCCGACTTGTGCTTTGCTTCTTCTGCCTTTTCGCGGACCCTTTCGATGACTTTGATGTAATTGTCGAGAATGGTAGCGATGACGGGGACCATGTCGGCCTCGACAACGCGGGTTCGGACATTCTCCGTGCCTCGTACACCAATGTTGACCACGCACTGGAAGGCCAAATTCCACTTCCACATGTCCATCATATCCTTGCTGCGACCCTCCTTCAGGATGCAGACTAGTCTTTCAATACCGCCATCGACGGTGAGAATGTCTCGGATACGTGCCGATGACGTGGTCAAATAGGCGAGATGATTTAGGGAGTTGATCAACGGGAGGGTCGAGGTGCAATCAAGCGCTCGTCGGTCATACAAAGCCGTGGTGATGCCAACGGACGCCTTGTTGACGTTGGGTATGCTGAAGTTGACTTCCCTCATCTTGGCTTGCTACCACGAGTAACGAGGTAGGCACCAGACGGGGAGAGGAAGAAGGACTACGATTGCTGCGGAAGACGGTCGGTCGGACGTCCGAGACTGCAGGTGGTCGCACCGTGACACGCGGAGGCTGATGGTCCGTGGTCAAGCGTTGAAGGGTATGTATGCGATGGGAATCGAGGTCGATCGAGATAGCGCGCGCACAGTATTGTCGAGTAAAGAATTGAAGCACTTTGGATGTATAGTTGATGGTTTGAGGACGATGGATGGCTGGTCGTGGTGAGAGCGCGAGCGTGATATTGGCGAGATGGGAAATGATTGCGAGCGGATTCTGGATGGAGTGGGTTGCTGGGGGGCGAAACCAAGATTTCAATTCGGCGCCTGTATCGACCGAGAGTTGCGCTGCAAGGGTTGGGACCCCGTCTGAGGTCGATCGATGATTGAGGATGGACGAGGGTGATGGTCAAATGCCTCAAGCCGCGGACGAGGATTCGGATCGGGGGGAAAGGAGCTGAGGAAACGGAGAAGACAACTAAGTGTGTGAGGAGTACAGGAGTAGGTAAGTATCCGGCCGGTGCGGTGCGGTGCGGTGCGGTGCGGTGCGTCGGGGTTTGAGCCCAAGCAACGGCCAAACAAGCAATGCCCTTTTCCTGCCCTGGTTCCCTTTTGGTTGCAGTGCACCCTGGGCAATGAGCGCCTGGGCGGTCGGAACGAGCGCGCGTGGACCTGAAGGACGGCCGGGACCGAAGATTGGCGATTGGCTTGGCCAAGTGGAGGTTTCTAGTGTAATTGATCCAGGTATCGTGAGGATAGCTGAGAAAATTTGCTGCAGAAACAGCTGCAAAGATGGGATGTGATGTGATGCGAGATAGTAGCAGAGGGAGGGGAATCAGAAACCTAAGATGATGCCTCAACTCTGTGGGATGGAGCTGGGAGCGAGCAGAAAGAAAAATTTGGAAAAAGCTGCAGGGCGTCGGTGCTGACGAAGGTGGAAAACAACCTGATGGACAAGCAAGGAGACCACCCTCGGGTCAATCTGATGGAGATTATAGCGTCGTCGCCAACCCTTGCCTGCTCATGCCTGAACTGTTGCGCTTCGTAGTGGACTGGGAGAGAGCAGAGGCCAGGCGGGAAGTGAAATTGGTGAAAGAACTCTCTTGGAGGTGGTGATTGGAGTGAGTCTGCACTGGAGACTGGAGACGGGACTGCGTGCTCGGACGGAGGCTGGAGACACAGCGCAGTCACCACCTCTGGTTCCGACGAGACTGACAGGTGCGAGTGCCAAGACCTAGCCAAGATGTGTAACGCAGGTAATGTTCAGGTCAACTGAACTTCAGGCTGTCAAAGCGGAGCAGCTGTGACTACCTACCTACCTAGGTAGGTACTTACCTATTAAAGGTTGAGGTTTGTTTTTCTGTGCGCTCGTAGTAGCCAGGTAGGTGTTTCTTTCTTGTTAGTGTCAGGGTACCGCACGGGCAGATTCAGCTGGTGAGCGCACGCTGAAGACGACCTGCTCTAGGCTAGTGTACAGGAGGTAAGGTAATTTATGGCTGGGACGGAAGTTCAAGGCACGTGCACAGCGGCTGCTTTACCGCCGATGGTTCCCTCGGGGTTAGGTAGCCGCTTCAAGTCAAGTACGAATCAACCGATTGCTGCTTGCTTCGCAATTTCATCCCATTCTACTATATAGTTATAATTCTATCAGTTGCCTCGAGTTCTCATCGAGCTTCCCGTCTTCTCCTATCTCTACTACTTTTGCGCGAGTCCGACATGGTGACCGTTGGAACTGCAAGGCCGATTGCATAAGCATTAATTACGCTACGTTCATTTCCTGCTTGCTCAGACGCGACAAGCGGAGGCGAAGTGCCCTGTAATTACCCACAAATTACCGGCCTGCTCTGCCTGAGCTACCGCCACGGAGCACTCCACAACAGTCCTGCCTGCTCTTTCTATATGGCGGATCGGGGCGGAGGATGACCTTGGTATAGTAGGCGGCAGCATAAGCAGGTGACATGATGATGCTTATGGACATGGGAAGCTGGAAGAGGCAAATTCACCTGAGAAACTGTTGGGCAAAGACAAAATCGAAACATGGAATTGTGCGGGGGTGGATCAGATTCTGGGGATTGACGTTTGCCATCCAGCCATCGAAGCCGGGAGAGCTTCCATGGCGCAGAAATGGAGTTGCATATCATATCCATCGGAGCACAAGGTGGACGGACGGGCTGTTCAGCGATCAGTAGGAATGAATGATAAACACCGATATTTACAGCATGCGAGCGCTCCAGCTCTTCTTGCTGGTCTTTGCCGAACTGTTCCATGCCGATCCGGCACAGACGTCTGGTTGTCTGTTATGCCCATCAACTGAATCGGATACTGGCTGTGTTGCTTTGTTCCCAACCAAAATGTATAACCATCCGACGGCAAGGTATCAACCGTGGTATCATTCTCTTGTATCACCACACTCCGTAACCCACCAGACGCATGGCTCTTGGCCGCCTCGCCACCTCTACCGGATTTGTTCGTTTATGCCTCATCAACTCGAGAAAAGCGGCTCTCGTCATTTTCCATCTGTGTGGGTGTGAAGAGCGGCGTCACATTGACTTTCCCCTCTCCATGAAACATGTCCCCTCTCAGTCAGAAGGTTGGTGCCGATGTGACAGTCTGCATCAGCATCGGAGCTGCACACTTGGTGATCTTGGCATTCCCCCCCCCCCCCCCCCCCCCCCTCTTCATAGACGTCGAGAGAAGCGCAAAAGATGGTGAAAAGCAGCTCATTAGCACCGTCAGGATAAGGGCCAAACTTACAGAGATTCCGCGATTTTCACAACCATTGGGCACGTCTTGCTAGGAAAAGGCCGGCTTGTCATTTGTGACTTGGCGGGTCTTTCATGTTACAAAGGTTCGAGATTCGAACCAATTTGTAAGAAAGAAACGAACTCTTTCCGTCACTTTCGACGAGCGGGACCATCAACTGTAACCACCTCCTCGTCACCTCACCAGGAGGCATTCATGCATAGGTAAACTACCTCATCAGACCACACACCAGTAGTCATCAAGGTCGTCTGAACTAAACTAACAGCCCGACGGATTCGTGTCTTCGCACCCAACATGTGCGCCTTCAGCGCGCTTGCCCGCGGCCTCAACCCGACTTCCAACAAAAACCATAACCGCACTGGGGTCCCCGCCAGGGCTGAGATTGCCGCCAGAAAGGATGAAAAGCCAAGGAAGCATTCCATCCGATTGCATACCTCTATGTACCTCTAGCTATGTCTCCATCCCCACATTGCGAAGGGAAGGGTGCAAGCGCGAGCGCTTAACTTTCTTGGTCAGGCTTGATGACGCATGTCATTGGTCAAAACTCTGATTCTTTCCAGCACGTTTTGAACCCTATGCAGCCGCAGCCGCCTCCGACTTGGATCGTCCTTGCAAGGAACCTCAATGGAGAGAACCCCTTCCCCCCCCCTAAAAAGGAAAACAAAAACAATACAAGCAAATAGAACGTTTGACCTGAATCTAAGTGACGAAGTCTTTTTTGGACGATGTCGACAATAGTTTAGACATGAACATATCGCATCTGAAGTTACACGGACACAATACACACAGTACTAGATCATGACCCGAGGGCTTGGCGAGATGTATGCTTGCTTGGCTTTGGGGATGCTTCCCTGAAGATTGACATGCCCAACCAAGCTGATGCCGATCGCTTGTGTGAGTTCGTTGTGTTTCCGAAAGTACAAATTCCCCGACCTATCTAGAAATTGCATGATGTCCTTTGGTTACGGGTTCCCAAACCACACATATACGACAAGGTAGACTAAGTAACAAGACACCTGACTGCCCATCAAGGTACACATACCTCACTTCTTGCTATAGCAGTGTCGGAAATCCTGCCAAAAGGGCCCGTTGTAATCAGGCGATCAAAAGGATAAGGGGTTTCAGTTGCCACATTACCTCTGCAGGCAATCGATGATCGAGGGAAGAATAACAAGACCAGCAAGGTTGACGAACGATTGTGCGGGTTGTATGCAATGAATCCAACGAAACATTCCGGGACTGTTTCCCAAGCCACGTGCTCCAAGGAATGTTCTTTTCTTGTTCTTCCCTCTTATTATGATATTTTCCTATTTTCTTTGTTCACCTCGCTATCCTTCCGAAGCTGGACGGCAAATTTGCGCAGAGGCGTGTGGCCACATGGCGAAACCGTGTCCGTACCCTATCCTCATTTCGGAACCGAGCCGTAAGGTCGAAAATGGTAGCCACGTTTCCGGCCACACGTGGCTTTTGGCCTTGAAGGGGACGTGTTCTAGAACGGGTATGTAGGTAGGCATCAAATTGGGATAGAAACATCTCGGAAAGTTAGTCAAATTCATGTCTTCTGTTTCGGTGGGGGAATGGTAGCTACTTGGGATGCTGGAGTTCTTGTTTACTTGTATGGAAGGCGGTAAACGATCATACATGGTGCCAAGTAATCAACCCCCTTTTCAACTCACCTATCAAAGTAAACAATAGACATTAGGATTTCATCTCTCGGCATTTCCATACCACGAACACATTTCACCTTGTCTCCATACCCTCCATCCAGAATCCTCTCTCTTTGTGTTCACCTCCCCTCCTCTTTACACCAGATACCCTTCAATCTCCCCCAACCCTCGCATGCCTAAAATACTTCATCCCCACCCAGCTCACCGACACCCACACCCACACCATCATCCACGTCAACACAAATAACGCCGGGTAGTATCCAACAATCGGCAGTGTCGGGTCGTCCTCGAACTCGGGCGGCGCGTAAGGAGTCGTCCCCACGTCCCACGCCCAGCTCCACACGCCGAAGCAAGAGCCCATCCCGATCACGAACGTGATCCACGTGCATAACAAAATAATCCAGCCCCAGAACTCGGTATCGCTGTAGTCGTCATAATAGTCAAAATCGGAAACTGCTTCCTGAGACGGCATCGGTGTTGTCAGACTCAAAGGGGACTTGGCTCGTTGTTGTTGTTGAGCCGAGCTGCGGCGGCGGCCTTGGATTGAGTCTGATGCAGCGGCGGCTGAGCTGCTGCCGTTAATGTTGCCGATTGTTATGTTTAGAGGGCCGCGGGTAAGGCGGGTGGAGGAGGGCATGGTCGAGAAATAGGAGTCGGGACCCAGAGAGGGGACGGAGGCCCGCTCGGGATGAAGAAGGCTGAGACTGCTGACAGAAGAGCTGGTCGAGGAGCGGGAGAGAGATGGCATGACGCCTGGCCCTCTAGAGCTGGCCATATGAAGGGCGTCTTCGTCATCGGTGGTCGTGCAGCTGATGGTAGGGCTTGTCATGGTTGGGTCATCAGTGCTGTTGCTGATCATTGTGGGCGATGTGATGTTGCTGCTTGTGCCCTTGGCCGTATATATTCCCTCAGAGTCCGACTCTGCCATGCTGGCACTTGGCCGGGGCGTAACACCCGATATGCCCAGTCCAAAGCCGCTATTTCTGCTATTTTCCTTGACAATCGAGTCAAAACTTGACGTGATGATGTTGCTCCCCAAGCCGGACGTGCGTGCATTGCTACCGTTAGCACCCTCCACCCCAAACTGTGTGTTGATGCTTAGCGGGTAGCTCTCCCGCCTTTCACGCTGAGCTCCTCGGCCCAAAAGAGCAACCTTCCTCAGCGACCCCCTACGCCGCCGTGTTTTCTGTTGCAGTATTATCTGTTGTTGAAGGGCCGCGTGCGAAAGCGGAGGTGGTGGGGCATGGACACTACTGCCAGCGCTGCTGTTGCGGACATTGGTATTCGAAGTGGACGGGATCGTGCGAAAGGACGGTATTGGTGGCGAGGTAGTTGGTGATGAAGTTGGGGAAGCGGGCGGTTTCGAGTCGTCCTCGTTGGTCCCGCGGCGCGCGCGGGGCCTATGCTGGTCGCTCGATGCGCGCATGAAGGGAAACCGAGACAACAGTCCGCCTGTGCCGGAATTGCTGCGCTTGCGTACAACTGCAGGTGGGCGATTTGGGGTGACGTCGGGCGCGGCAGCAGGGCTCGCAGGTTCGGATATCGGCTGGTCCATTGCCGGGGTGATGCAGCTTGTCTCTTTATCGGGGTTTGACGACCCAGAACCCGATGGCTCGGACGTGGGGAAGATGGATCCGGGGACAAGGTTCGCTCAGATAATGCCTTTGCGCCGTCTCTTATGGGTTCGGATAAGGGCGCACACACGCCCGCCGTATGTTGACCGTGATGCCGAACGTGTGTCTTGGCCAAGGGTAGACTCGTCAACTGTCATGCCCTGGTGACGAATTGCTTTCGCATATGTGGATGATGGATGGCTGATTGAACGTCGAATGGGTTGCGATCGCTCGGCTCGATCGAATCAGTTGCTTATGAGCCCTATTTTCCGTCCCTGCCTCAGATCTGCCGGCACTTGGGGACAGGAATATCCTCTACTTCAAACGTGGCTTCGGAGCTTGAAGGCGGCAAGAAAGATCGAAGTCGAGTACGAGCACCTGGTCTGTCGCAAACCGTGTTATTTCTGTTGATCTCCGAAATGCATAATGGAACGAGCTTCTATCCCCCAGAAAACAACAACGTCGATGTCGGATGGCAATGCGCCGGCAGCACGCTCGGCTGTCCTTGGTGAGATAACGAGAACACTGCAAAAGACAATTTTCGCAGTCATCAAGTGGAAGTCGCGATGATCGGATGTCAGCGACCTGTGCTGTCCAATATCGCGTCCAATGCGCTCGAAGCTAGTACCAATCAAACCGTCTGTCGCATCCCGCACCACACCAGCGCGGCCACCACCGCCCGCGGCCATCGACAAGGTTTCTTTTGGGGAGGATGAAAGACGGGGTTCCCTTAACTAAATCCCACTCCCTTCTTCCACTTGTCCCCACAGTCGTTGGAATTGAACTGAAGTTCCCGTCACCTCCAGCCCTTCGTCCAGTCGTCACTCACGGCAGGCAATCGGTCCCTGGACCCTGCTGGGTTGATCAATGGCACCATGGCAGTCCCGACCCCCTTGTGTCGTGATACGGTAACGACTACCGAACATCACGTTCAGTCAAGAAAGCATGCAAGGGATGGGCGGGCGGTGTAACATCCCAACAACTAACGGCATCTTATCGGGTTAGGGAAAACTTCAAGATAGTGACGACAGGTGAACATCATCAGTTTCAGTCATGGTGACTCTCGTTATAACTTTCACCTTTGGACAGGTGAAAACATGAAGACAATCTTTTGAGAGAAACTAAGAAAGACCTGGATCAATGGAGCCCCATACTGGCGCTAAGCCTAATGCCGACTACGGTCGCTCACCCCTGACACGGCGGTCCACCGTCACCAAGTCCGCCTCCACTCTGCCTGGCCCTCCACCTCTGCCCCTGGCGCTGCCGGCCAATGAACGCGGTTGCGCCGCCGCGGTAGACATGGCCACGGCCACGGCGACGACCACATCCACGCCTCTGTCAACCGACTTCCATCACATTTCACCGAACAGCAAGCACATGGCGACTGGCCTTCCCGTCATCGCGCCGGCAATTGTTTACCCTGCTGCGGACGACGATCACGGGGACGAGGCTGAAGGTGCCCCGAGAGACTGGCGACACAATAGCGGCAGCAGCGGCGACGCTATCGAGACCACCATCATCTCCTTGGCCCTCGACGATCGCGACCAGGATGATACTGGCTCCCACAGTCTAGCCGCTCCATTGCCCCCATCCCCGTCACAGTCTCCGTCACAGGACAAACACAGCAAATCCCAAGGCCTCTTGCTTTCGCCAACCTACAAGCCCCCCATCTCCCCGCGATCAACAACCTTCTCGTCCGACACCTTCCTTCATCCCGATCACGCGAACCTGAACCTTCTGCGGTCCCCATCGCCCGACCCCAGTTCCTTTGCAATGGCGAGCCAGGACGGGTCCGCGTCTCCCACTACGGGCGAGTCCAGTGCGCCGCCAAAAAACCCCTTCAACTTCCAGACCCAGATCATCTCTTCGGGGCCCGTCAAATCTGTATGTTGCGTTGCTGTCCCGTCTATATCTCCCATTTGTTAATGGCAATCTCCCCAGAACATCGGTCAACGCCGCGGCCATCGCTATAAACACTCATCCATCAGCGCCCAACATTCCTTCTTTCAGGAACCCCCACCGCGCCCACCGCCCGTCCTTCCCGCTTCCCTCCCCATCCCGACCTTCAAGGAAGCATGGCATAGCATGCAGAAGCTTCAGCGCATGCGCTTCTGGTGGTGCTGCTGCCACGCCGCCATAGCCGGCTACGTCTTCCTCAGCGCCGAGGGCTCGCTCGCCATGACTGCCCTCTCGCATCTGGTCGCCTTCGACGTTGGTTCTGCCGCCGTCTGCGTCGCCGTCGATGTCCTCGGCAACTTCGAAGTCTGGCGGCGGTCCAGCATCCGACACCCCTTTGGTCTGCAGCGCGCCGAGGTCCTCGCCGGTTTTGCCATGTCCGTCTTCCTCGTCTTCGGCGGCTTCGACCTGCTCTCGCATAACATCAAGCACGCGCTGGAAAACGTAGGCGAGCATGCGCCTCACCACCCTCTACCGGACACCCTGGACGACACGAGCGCAAACCTGGCCCCTTCGACGCCGATAGCGCATATCCACGCCCACGACGCCACCACCCCGCGCGTCTCGGCCGGGGCCGTCGACTTCGCCAGTCTAGCCGCCATCCTCAGCACATTGATAAGCGCTTACGGCCTGCGCAACCACAGCCGCATCGGTCGCGTCATGCGCGTGCCCCTGCCATACCTGCGCAAGCTCCTGCCGCACGCAGGCATCCTGTCCAACCCGTTCCACCTGCTGACCACGTTCTTCGCCTGCGTCATGCTGCTCCTCCCGCTGCTCAGCGTCTCGTACTTTGTCTGGCTCGATCGGCTCATCTGCGCCTCGATAGCCGTCAGCATGTTTGTGTTGGGCACTCGTCTGGCGATTGCGCAGGGGCTGATGTTGTTGATGAGTTATTCTGGTCCAAGAGATATCTCGCATTCTCCGCCATCTACAGCAGCATCCTCGGATAAGAAAATGGACAGTTTGGCGGCAGGAGAGAATAACAACAACAGCCAAGTCTCTGCCGTCGTCCGCGAGATCGAATCCGAACCCCAAATCAAGCGCGTCGAAGAGGCTCAGTTCTGGCAGGTGCACTATGGTCTAGCCATGGCCAACCTGAAGGTTTGTCTGGCTACCAAAGGGATGGATGACGGCGCGCTGGCGCAGCTGAGAAGTCGGTTGGCGAGGTTAGTGCAGAGTCGGTTGGGTGAAGGGTATGGAAGGGGGTCGAATTTAAGGTGGGAGGTTACGGTGCAGATGAGTACTGATTCTACGTAGCTGTGCAAACTTTGAAGTAATATTATGTACATGGATAATGGCTGGGGTTTTTGTTTTGATGACATAAATAAAGCTTGTTCGCTCTGGAATTGGAAGTGAGGATAGGCATGGTCCTTTGATGATGATGAAGATAAGTAAAAACTGGCCGACTTATTATCAGATGAGCGTTTCTGCAACGTATACCGACCCAAGTCCCATGTCAGTTTATAATACTCGTGATATTTTCCTTCTTCATTTCGTCGTCAAACCAGTACAGTAGGCGCCGATATGAGGCGAGAACAGCAGGATAAAACTGAACAGAGTAGACTAGTAGTATATGAAGTCCTTATATGATGACGCCGATCAATTCCCAGATCTGCCTGCCTGCCTGCCTGCCTGCCTTTGCGATCCTACACCTGAAGAAACAGACGACCCTATAAATTCCATCAACTCGCTTCCCCCATGCGATAATTGACAAAAGCCCGACCAAGAAACCTAATCAAATGTTCTCAAGCACGAACGCCCTCTACCTCCGATCCCTTCCTGTTGACCTATAAACAGAACACTCCCAGTCATAAGCACTACTTCCAACAAGTCTGTTCTTTTCCCTTTATCTTCCTCACCCTTTTTCTTTCTCTTCTTCTTTCAAGTCCACCGTATCAACCACCTTCATCCTCTTTCCCCCTCTTCACACACCGTTCACTCCCTAATCTCAAAACCCAAACCTCCCCCTCGAAGACCCCGACCCCGAACTCGATGAACTCTTCTTGCCCAGGTTCCCATTGTAAGCCCTATGCCCATGCCCATGATAATCATGAGCACCAGCGACATCATCATCCGCCCTATGGAACCTTCTCAATCCCTCAATCTTGGACAGCACGAGCTCGAGGAGCTCCTTGCGGCGGATTAGATCTAAGTGACGACGGATGCGGGGGTCCTCGGAGGCGAAGCGCTCGAGCCCGCCGCCGAGCATCTGCTCGCCCAGCTTGGACTCGACCTCTCGGGGAAAACGGGCGTAAAAGTCGTTGAGCATTTCCACGTTCAGGAACAGAACAGAGGTCTGGGTGAGCTTGGTGGCGACGGCGTCTAGGAAGACTTCGGGGCAGTAGTACTTGTTTTCGAGAGACTTGCACTGGCGCGACTTGACGGCCATGATGCGCATGTTGATGATGTCGGCGCGGTCGCGGAGGAAGACGGCTTCGCGGCCTGGTTTTGAACATTTGTTACTTAGTGGTTCGTTGGGCGGGGGGGGGGGGGGGGGGCGAGGAAGTGCATGAGTCATAGAGAACATACCTTTCTGGAGCAAAGCAGCACTGAATCCACCGGCACCGTTCCTGGTCTCTCCCTCGACGACAATCTCACCCTTGCGAGCCTTGTCGACAAAGTTCATGACCTCCTTCAGTTTCCTCTTGCCTCCAACGGAATTTTCCAGGTTGCCCATGGCCCTCTGGCACTGGTCCAGTTCCATCTTGAGGACACCGGCAACGTGATCCCGCCCTTGCGACCACTCCTGTGGCTGGATGTCGACTTCATACTTGTAAGGCTTGAGAGAAAACTCGATACCATCGCTGGTGGTGTATGAACGATCGGCGAGGACGGTGGCGGCAGCTTCATTGATGACCTGGCGCGCAGAGGGGTGCTTGGCGAAGGTCGACTTGTTGACGAGCTTGTCCACGTTGGCCTGGATAGCGTTGGCGACCACGGTAGCAGCCAAGCGACCGACACCCAGCCGGGTCAGTGCCGAGGTTGCGGTATCGAGCTGCATATGCCAGAACTGTGAGTCGGGGTCAGCCTTTGGAAGATCGGCGATGTTCTCCGGCTCAAACGGAGCAGGGGAGAGATCCTCGATAGGCTTGTTCCAGTACTTGGCGGCCAATTGATCGAGGACCCGCTGGTCGAGAGCCTCTTTTAGTAATTGCTGCATTTGGGGACGGCCAAAGCTGGAAGCAAACCTCTTAAAGGCGTGCTTGAAGTCGTCCAAGCTAGCGGCAAGGTATGCTTCCGCAGTCATGGGCTCCTCATTATACTGGACCTTGAACTGGTAGGACGTTTCTTCGAGCTCGCGCTGAATGGCAGCTGTTGTATCCTGCAGCTTCGATGACATTTGCTGTTCCAAGACATGCATGAGCTTCTTGCGTAGTGTTACGGTGCCGATGTTGACACCAGAGTCTGGGCCAAATTCAGGATGAGTGCTGAAGTAGGATTTCTCATTTTTGCTGATCTGTCTCAGGAGAGCACCGGTATCCCGCTTGAACAGCCCTGTTTGCTGAGGAGCCCTGGAAATCACACCAACATAACCCAGACGTAGAGGATATTGCTTGTCGCTCAAAATTGCTGCACCCTTCTCCGGATCAACCAAATCCATCTTGGTGATGACACCAATCGTCCGTTCTCCCCTGGGGTCAACCCTACGGCTTGCCTGCAAGGCAGTCGAGTTGGCCAGATCAACATCGGCGGCAGAAATGGCGAGAATGATATTGGGACCTCGGATATACTTATCGCAAAGCTCCGAGATCTTGCGCTTGAGCTCCCGGGGTTGGTTCTCTCCAGCAACCTGGATGTAACCGGGCAGATCGATCAAAGACAGGTCCGGAACTCGGGGTGAGTGGATGGTAAGACGGATCGGGTCGTCGGAGACACACTCGCGTTCGGGAACGGACTGGTTGAGCTCGGTAAGGTTCTTTTGTATCAGAGAGAAGTCGGTGATCCTATGAAGACCAAGGTCCGGGAATTCACCGTAATCGGCGCTAACCTTGGGGTCGTTCACCAGCGTTAACTCGATCGGTCGGCGAGTGATCATGTTGTTGCCTTTGGGCAAGAACTCATGACCAACAATGGCTTCGAGAACCGAGCTCTTTCCCGACGACTGAGATCCGATAACAACGATCGAGGGCAGAGAGACCGTGCTCGACTGGCCAACTTTCTGGAGTAGGTTCCGAATCTCGATCATCATCTTGGTCATATACATCATCTGATCGTCCTTGGAGATTTCCTCGGGGGTCCGGTCATCCTCTTCGGCTGCATCATCGTAACCATAAGCAGCTGCTGAAGCGCCAACGGCGGCGCCCATCCTTGCTTTCTTTGGGGGTTCGGGTCTTCCAGGTCCGGAACCATTGTTGTTACCCCCTTCAGGTCCGCCCTCTGATTTGAAGAGGTTCCCTAACCATTCAGGCAGCTCGAATTCTTCCTTCGTATTATCCCAACCTCGCTTGGTCTGTTCGGCAATATCGACGGCGCTGCCCCATAGGCCGGAGGCGGTTGTGGTGACGGTATCTCTGACGTTGCCGAAGACTTCTTGGGCCGAATTGCTCACCTCTGTGTCTTTGTTAGCGGGGTACCCAACTACCAGCAGACTCGGGCCGTAGGTCGCTTACGGATGGCCTGATACTGAATCCATGCGACGCCTCCAATCATCAT
Source organism: Neurospora crassa OR74A (assembly GCF_000182925.2). Taxonomy (NCBI): domain Eukaryota; kingdom Fungi; phylum Ascomycota; class Sordariomycetes; order Sordariales; family Sordariaceae; genus Neurospora; species Neurospora crassa. The sequence goes on from NC_026505.1 coordinate 3,389,387, forward strand.
GGTGCCGAACAAGGCAGGGATGCGCGCAAACTTGAGGGCCAGCTTGGGGAGAAGGCGGATGAAGGAAGCATTCCGGACAATGACGGCGTTGTGATAGGAGTTGGCGGGGAAGCGCATCGAGCGCCGCAATGCCCGCGAGGCATGCTCAGTTCGTTGAAGGCCGCCGGTAGGAAGCTGGCTATGATACGGGCGAATAGCTCGGAGAGTCACACGCCGGGCGACGGGGCCCAGGGCCCCGGCAGCGCGAAGCTGTGCGCTCATGATGGAGGAACGACGAAGCGGTGCCTGTCTCGGATCATGCAATCAGGCACGGCATCTAGGCGTCGATCAACGGGCCAGGATCGTCGTCGTATGTCGTCGGCGTTGTATGTCGGTCTCACAGGGCACAGGACCCCTCGAGTCGGATAAAAAGAAGTCCGGATGTGATCACGGAGTCGGATCGGGTAGTGTTATCGTCAGTGGTTCGTTGATGCCCGGTCACAAACAAGTCGCGATGGCCCCGGTTCGACAACTCAGGAGCCGAACGGGATTCTGGGAGCCTCCCCTACGCCACGCGCGGCCAGCCCGCCAAACTCACACCACCCACAAAAATTGGGACTGGACAGTGCCCGCCCGTGGGCTGGGGGCGCTGCTTGGGACCTAAAAGTGGGGCGGTCATTGTTAGTGTTTGGCAGGTTTTGTAGTGGCAAACGATATCTTTGTGCAACCTACACAATAGGAAACTGAACTACCAACTGCAGTCCCGAGATCCAATCCTGAGACCCTTCAAGTCGCCGCCCTCTTGAAAGGGTACTATGTCTACACTAGCATTTTGATGTTCAATGTTGTTTTGCTTTAGACTCTGGTAGAAAAATATTCATGTCTGCATAGGACTGCATCGTGACTGCTCGTCAATTCGGCATAAGTCGCAGGTCTGAGATCCGTTGAGCAGTAGGCAAGTGAGGCCGGTAGCTGACATGAAACAAGATCTTCTTCCAATGTTGCTGGATTCAGGAACACTGCAATGAGCTGGTGTGAATGTGCACGATGGTCCCATTGCAAACAAGCAAAAAAGTCACGGAGTTGAGCACCCATTTGCTCCGGAGAGTGTCGCAATGTTTGTGACTCCGGTAATATCCATTGAAAACCTGGAACATCTCGTACCAACGGGATCATTTATTGCCTGGTAACCCGTGGAATCAAAATCTGATGTTTGGGCAGCAGAAACGAGACCTGTTGTATCTTCAGTCATGGCTGGCTTGCCAGGCGCGCCAGGCTCGGCTAGAATCAAGAGACATGGAACCCTGGCCAGCTGAGTTGTTCTTGTTCTATCGGTAACGAGGGCATTAGGTTTTCGCCAGGAACTCCTTTGTCCGCCTGAAAAGGGCAAGACATGAATGAGGATCGGAGTGTTGAGGTTGTCAGATGAATCAATGTACACTCAGACAAAAAAAAGAAACGGCCGCGCTTCCGTCGTCCCGCGTTGACATCGACATCCAATCGTGCGCCTGCACCTGCCTTCAGGTTGGTACCATAAGTGGTACCTCTAGTCGTGCCGAGAACCCAGACGTGCCAGTCGTGCCTGCCCGTCGCAGTGTGGCAAGCCTGGAGACCCTGAAGTGGGCGCAAACTGCCCGCCCCACGATTGTGTTGCGCCTTCCATACATTCCGCCATTCTCGCAGGCGATGCCGTCAGCCCTGAACGGGCTGGACTGCCGCTGTGCATGACTAGACATGCTGGCCGCCCTGGGATATACCTGTCGGCGATGTCGTCCCGTGCACTGCACTGGCGGGACCCCAGATTGAAATCTATCCCACCGTCTTTCCAGCTCCCCGTCTCATTCCTTCCTTGCCCGAAAGGGTCCAATTACGCAAGCCCGCATCCGCCTTTCTACAAAACTCATACTTGAACCCTTTGTGTCGGCTCAGTCCTTGTTGGTCTCAGGCACGCTAGGCCCTTGAAAAGTCCCGTCGACGTCCTTGCCGTGCGTCCCTTTGCCATTGCGATTCTTGCAGGCGACAAACAAACAAACGATCCTCTTCGATCCTGGAAGTCAACCCTACCTGGCGACGTCAGTGTTTTCATTAGCAAACAGTACGCCTCAATTCAACGACACAGTAGCAACTAGTACGACGCTCTCACGCTGCTGCAGACTTGCAATTGCCGGCATTGTCACACCTTAGCTTCATACTCAGTCTACACATACCGTTGGCCATGTGTCGGTTTCTGGTAAGACAACAATTTGCGACTCGGTGATCGCGTCCAGAAACGCCTGCTTATTGAACGGCAAATCAACAGGTATACAAAGGAAGCGACGAAATCCTGCTCTCCAAGCTGGTTCTCGACCCTGCCCATTCGATTCTCAAGCAGTCTTTCGATTCGCGATTGCGACTGGTATGCTCTTCCCCCGTGTTCGCCCCTTGCAACCCTCTCAACGTTGAGCACCGTGACTCACCACAATGTCACCGCGCAGGATACCCGTCGCGGCCAAAACAATGCAGATGGCTTCGGAATAGGATTCTACACAGATCCTAAGCTCGGTTCGGCGCCTTGCCTGTTTACATCAACGACCCCCGCATGGAACTGCCAAAACCTCCAACGTCTTGCCTCCAAGACCGCCTCACATCTCGTATTCGCCCATGTTCGAGCTACCACCGAAGGCACCCTGAGCGAGGACAACTGCCACCCTTTCTGCCATGGAAGTCTTATGTGGATGCACAACGGCGGACTGGGAGGATGGAAGTACATCAAGAGAAGACTTGGCGAGCGTCTTGCCGATAAGTGGTACCTGGGTGTGGCGGGCGGAACCGACAGCGAATGGGCCTTCGCTCTTTTCCTCGATACGTTGGAACGTATGGGCTTCGACCCGAGCTCGCAACCCGAGGGTGGTTTTGGACCGACTGTTTTGCGAAAGGCTATGCTCAGGACGATTGACATCATCAACGAGCTGATCGACAATATCCCAGAGAGTCTAGTACACTCGGAGAACATCGACACCCGTAGTCTTTTGAATTTCGCCCTTACAGACGGACACTCGATCATATGCACCCGATATGTCGGTAGTTCCACGGACGAGGCTGCTAGTTTGTATTACTCCTCCGGGACATTGTGGGAGACGAGGGAAGCAGATCCCGAGAACCGGGACTACCAGATGGAAAGAAGCGATAAGGGGGCTGACGTCGTGCTGGTTGCGAGTGAGCCCTTATCCTTTGAGAGAGGTATGTTTGATCAGTCTATGCCAAATCAAGTGCTCGGGGACGTAACTAACAAGCCGTATAGAAAACTGGGTAAACGTACCTACCAACTCGATCTTGACTATCCACAATCAAACTGTTCTGGTACATCCTATCAAGGACCAGTATTACGAGCAAGATCCCCAGCAGCGCCGCTCTACGGCTTTCGTCAGTTCGAAGGGCTTGGCCGCAAATGAGAAGACGTCATCACGCGGCCCTGCCACAGTTCTCATGCCAGCCATCGAGATCGAGAGTCCCCAACAGCATGCCCAGAAGAAGTTTTTGGGTCCCACAATACCATCATTCACCCCCAACCCGGTCCGAACAACCACAGATACCGCCGTACCTCGAAACCGGATGCCGCTAGCAAACGCTGAATCAGTGAATAACCCGTCTAACATAGCCGATGTCCGTAACATCTCGGCACCTCCGCAGTTACTACGGGCAGGATCCCAGCAACCACCGGCACAAGGGAATATCAAGAAGAAGCGTGCCTCGTTAACCACCGCTTTGGGAGAGGCCTATTCAGCAGCCAGCATGGGCTACAGCCTCACCACCACTTTGACGAACAATAGCACAACCAGTAGCATAATCAGCACAGAGACGGCAACAAGTCCCGTTACTCCAGAAGCGGGCAGGTCCGAGTTCGGAAATCCGAATAAGATTGCTCAGTTCTTCCCAGAGTTGACGCCATACCACTGAAATACCCTTCAGGCGAGGTTTTCGTCCTAATCCCACACAGCGGTGGGGTTGAATTGGATGAGCCGCTCTTTGTGTTGTTGTTTCTTTCTTCTATTTGCTTGTAGCTTCAGGAAAGGCGGGTCTATGTCTGGCGTTGGTGGTTATGGGTCTTCCCAGGTCTATTTGGGTCTGAATCTGGGTTTGGGTTTAGGCTCGTCTCGATGAATAGCAGCAAGCAGGCGTTACGATGGTGTTGCGCATCAAACCCCTTACCATGCGGGTTCGAGGAGTGAAAGGGGGATGTCTCGTGTATTAGTGTATCTGAAGTACCTAGTCTTAAAGTAGCGATGGCCCTTGCGCGGCTCGTCCGTGACAGGATGATACTCTCACAAACTGTAGTGACCGAGATTTGTTTTTGTTCACGAGCCGACATCGGGGGCCTTTGAATGAAGGTGAAAGTAAGGAACCCGTTTGTTCGGGTGAACGGATATAGCCATTCTGCAAGATGAATGATATGAGAAAAGGACCTTTGAGCCAAGCGGGTAACACCATCAAACTGTAAGGCATGAAAAGAACTCTTTAGGTATCTAAGTAAAGGTAGTGGCTACTGAATTGATCTGAATCCTTCAATGATGTTTGTTGTATGACCGGTCCCATGATGATGTATACTCATACACGCTACTACCACCTTTGTCACCAACCTGCCGTGCTGACCTTTTGTTGTACTAGGTTGGAAACTAAACAGATTACCCATCATGGCATCGACACCGCTCTTCACTTCCACTGCTTCTTCTCGCTCCTGCCACAGTGAAGCTTACTCACTTCACCTCTTTCCAGCCCCCGCCTTTCTCCTAGCCTTACCAGGCCTAGGCGCAGGCTTGAACTTCTTGGGCTTGCCGCCTGCTGGGCCGCCCGATTTCATCTTCCTCGCACTGAACCCGCTCACGTCGCCCGACGAGAGGGCGTCGTTGGATTTGGCGTACTTCTTCTTGCCGCCGAAGCCAAACTTGGCATCCTTCCGTTGCCTCTTGGCGTTGGGCCCGCCGCCCTCCTTGCCGTCGCGGCCGCGCTTTTTGCTGTTGTTGCCGCCAGGGCCGCCCTTGAGCTCGTTGTCGACGGCAACGTCAAAGAGGTCTTCGGCTTCGTTGGCGCCGGTGGGGCCACCGCCGTCCTTGCGCTCTATTTAAGGAGGCGGAGGTTAGTTGGCTTCAGTTATCATCAAGTTGGGGAGGGGAAGGAAGAGGAAGAGAACTTGTTATGGAATTAAGAAGGGAAGGGGAAGGAGAAGGGTAGGAGAGGCACGTACTCTTCTTGAGAAGATTGATCTTTTCGAGTGTGTCACGCTTCTGCTTGGCACGCTCCTGTTGCTTGGCCACCTGCACCTGCTTGCCGAACTTCTTGAGGTCGCGCTGCTTGCGCGCCTCGGCCGAGGCCTTCTTGGCCGTGGCCTCCTCGATAAGCTTGGCCTTGACCTTCTCCATAGTCTCGTCGCTGCGCAGCGTCTCGGCAAAGTAGTCGGTAGGGCGGGTGAAGGGGACACCCTCCTTGCGGAGGAGGGCGCGGCCGACGCGGGCGGCCTCGAGCGCCTGGTTCATGAAGGCCAGCTCGCGGGCCAGGTCGTCGTCGATCGAGGGGATGGACTCCTCCGTCACCTTCTTGGCAACGATGGACTGGTGGAAGGCGAATGGGACTTTGTCGGTTGTGTCGAGGGCGAAGCGCTTGAGCGCCGTCAGGAGACCTTGCTTGTTGTTTATTGTCTGGCGCGCCCTCGAAATGGCCTTGACTTCCTCTCCTTCTTCTCCGTCGACGTCGAGCTCATCAATGTCGATCTCATCCTCGTCCTCCTCCTCGTCGCTCGATTCCTCGGCGGCCTTCTGGTACTTGTTTGCCTGGATGCCGGCGGCGGATTGCTTCTCGTTCAGGTCGCGCTCGAATTCTGAGTCGGAATCGGATTCGTCAAGTGCATCAAGATCGAGATCGTTGTCCTCTTCGTCGTCACTACCCTCCTCAGAATCTGAACCGGCCTCTTCCTGTTGCTCTGGTTTCTCGTCGGCCTTGGTCTGAGTGGTGGTTTCTTCCGCCTTCTGCTCCTCCTCGACATCCATCTTGTCCTCTACAGGGGTTTCTTCGACGACCTGCTTGGGCTTTCTGCCACGCTTCTTCTGCTCCTTCTGGGGCTTCTCTTCAACAATCTTCTCGATCTTCTCAGCCTCAAGAGCCTTGGTGGCCGGCTTTTTTGTGCGGGTGGACTGTCGCGGCATTGTGATTATGTGGGGTTGCTGTACAATCGATTTGGATGATGAGCTCGAGAAGCGGCAGCGCTTGCAGTTCTGGAAACTTTTTTTTGACATGGCGGCTGCCATTACCCGATAAGATAAGCCTGGTGGGTCGGAGGCGGACCCAAATGTGGATGCTTGGCGCCCGGCATAGAGGTATCCACAGCCCAGCTCCTGGAAGTGCCCTTCACACTCTCTCTGAATCTGGCACATCAAACCCCAACCCTCAGGTTACGAGTTACAATGGGCCTGTAGTCACGGTGATGGTCACCCACCGAACTGCGTTTTCTCGGTGATCTCAAGATTGATTGCTAGTGTATATCACCATGCCCTGTGTATCTCTGCCCAGTTTCTCGTAAGCTACCCGCAGCCTGTGTCAAGGTGATTCAACACGAGTCTCCTGATACATCAAACTTCGCGTTCAGTGGAGGAGCCTTGTCCCGCGCAAACATCACGAACCTAACCTGGCCGAAACAGATCAGAAATATGTCTGGGACGTCGAGCTGATACATGTAATGGGATGTAGTATATTTTCTCGGAGCCGAGGCCATTCCTCCGCGTATCTTGCCTTGATGATCGATCAAGCGTTCCATTTGCAAGTTGACAGCTTTATCACTAAAGTCAGTTGCTCTGAAAAGTCTTACGAAGAGGCATACGATGATAATGAAATTCACAATCATAGAGGTAGTCACGGTCATGAGAGCATCCAAAGATATGGTGTCAACCGGGGTTTTTTTTTTATTAAAAGAACTAACACTCTTCAAATCCTTCAACCAAGCCAACTCACCCCCACAATCCCTCCCCTCCGCAAACCAAGATCAGAAAGATACAGTGAAAACTCCCCACATGGTCCTCCCCCTCCACAAATTTCATCCCGCGAGTCCCCCCTCCCTGCCAAGACAGAAAGGAAGACTTCCCTCCTCTACAGTCCTATCCAAGAAAATTCCAAGAAAGTGCGCAAAGAAAAAGGAGTGGTGAACCAAGCGCCATACCCAAGCCCGTGCAAGTCCCACCCAACAAAAGAGAGAAGCATGTCGCGAAATAGCTCCCTCCCAGCAGATGGAAGAGGTTGAGGTTGGAAGGTGTGAGTCCGCCGACTCCCAGGTGACGTTTGCCGAAGAGTGTGAACCAAAGAGAAGTTGCTGCATCGTTTCCCGCCGGCGATGTCCTCAGTCCGCAAAGGGTGTTTGGTGTCGAATCAACGACAAAAGAGAGAAAGGGTCCAGAAAGATAAGGTGAGTTGCCTGAGTGTCGAAAATTGAAGAGGGAAAGCTCCGTGTGGACGAAAAGTAGTCCCGTGTGAAGTTATCCCCAACAAAAAGAAGCGAAAGTCGTTTATGTGAAAGGATGGTGTGTGTGATGTGTGCGGATGTATATCCCCGGTTGACAAAGGTTTTTTCCATTCCCATCAAGGAAAGATCCTCACCGCTCCGGATGTTGTCAGTGGGTGCTCCCATTGTGCAGAGTCCACCATGAAGCAGAGACAAGAAGCTTCCTAGGCGAGGTTGCTGTTGTGGCGGAACGAGAGGTGGGCTTTTCAATCATGATAGAGGGAAAAGCAGATTGCTGGTCTGACGTTGAGAGGCGAGATACCGATCTTCACTGGTTCTCATCGAGTGATGTTGCGAGAACAGGATCACTCAGGTGAGATGGGTGGTTTGCCAGAAGGTTGCTGAAGGAAAGCTGGTTGGTATCTGCCTCTCAATGCTCTCGTTGGCCCTTCAAGGCGCTGTGAGGTTATTTACATAACAACGCAGTAGCCGTTGAAGTTCATGGTGGTCTGGGGGACCTTGGTGGAAGCAGCGGTGGAAGGCATGTTGATGGTTTGTGGGTTGTTTATTGAATGGATTCAAAGGCTGTTGTGGGATGAGGAGGAAAAGAAAATCCAGACTTGGGGAGGAGGAGACGGACGTTCTTATAGATTTTTCACTTCGTTGAATCCTCTAACAACCGTCAATCTGAAGTATCTCCTCCAATCTTGCCTTGGTATCATCGCTCTCAGACCAGAGGGGGAAGAATGACACTGCACCACCGGCTTCGCATTGCGCAGCCTCTTTGGCAGAACGAATGCGGCTTCGATGGCAAACAAAACGACGGTTTTGACGGGCTATCCTATTCTCTCATGTGGTGAGCGCTTAGTATTGTGCATATCTTGAGATTGTGCTCACCGAACAAGGAACCTTCTCTGCCATCTTTCATCCCTTTGCTTGCAATGGAGGCGTGCCACTGGATGATGTCGAGAGATATCATGAAGACTTGCACGTGGCACTCGCGTGTATACAAGCCCGACAAGGTTCTAGAACGGAACGTCCTTGTGCCTGATCGAAGTTAATCATTATTCTTGCTTGTTGCTATTGTAGTGTACGCATACCGCTTTGCGCAAATGTTTGGCAGCTACTCAGGGGTTTGTTTGGTTGGCGACGTGTGGCGCTTAGTATTGTTCCTCCTTCCTATTGTTTCTCCGCCCCATGGAAAATAAGACTCGAGTCAACTCGACACTGACAATGCCGATCGCCCCAACTATGCATGCAGACCCTTCTTTCTTCAGTTTTGAAACATTCAGGTATGGCTATAAAGAGAATGTGGTATTGTGTTGCAGTGGTTGCGTGTGCATCGTCATCCTCGGAAACGGCCGTCTGTCGCCGTGAAGCGCCAAGGCTGGCGATGCGAGACTGGGCTATGAGTTCTATTTCATTTTATTCTTTCAAAGAGGGCTGATCAATATATACAAAGGTTGGTAGTTCGAATTGTTTCGTTTAGAAGCGAGCAAAGGGAAGCCTGTTCTTGTCAGCGAATGCGTGGCGGCTACAGCAACACAATATGACATACCACTTTCCCTTGAGGGTGATGACCACCCACGAGGCGCCAGTCTCGTCGACTTCTTTGTCAACGGTAGTGTTGAAGCAGATGGCGCTCATGATTCCGTCGCCAAACTTCTCGTTCATGACCGCCTTGAAGGCATAGCCATAGTTCTGGACGATTTCGTACAGACGGTAGATCAAGGGCTCAACTGGAGGCATGGGGCCTGCCCGGCCGCGGTCAGGGAATCCCATCATCTGCTTGGCAATGGCTTCCTTAGGAACACTGAGCAGCTCGGACAGCTTGTCGACATCCTCGGCCGAGGCCTGGACTTGCCCGTAGAACAAGCCGGCAACGGCAACTTCACTCCGCCCCAGATGCTGGGCAATGGCCTCGAAGGTCAAGCCCTTTTCTGTCTTGGCCTCAAAGAGCGTCTGGGAGTAAGCCGGGAGGCGGCTAGCGGTCGAACTCTGTGTGCCTCATCACTTAGTATTGGACTTCTTTGAGAAGGGTTAGACAAGATCGTACATCGAGGGAAGCGAGTCTCTGTTGCTCAGGCATCTTGTTTTTGATATCGGCGAAGCGTGTAAGATCAGTTGCAAACAAAAGGTAAAGGGGATATGTGAAGTTAATCAGAAGTCCGTCTTATATAACAGCAAGGTTCTCGTTTATTTTATATCAAGCCAATACACACTGCTCGACCGGACCGCACGGTTCACGATCGACTGAACGTCATGAACAACACAGCCGCGAGGGGGCAGAGGGGAATACCAGTATGCCGTACCAATCGCCGAGGGGAATTATACCCCGCGCCCCGCCTTTCCTCTTCTCCTTGGCTGGCCGATGTATGTGGTGCCGTCGGTCGATCGGAGAAATGCCGGAGACTCGGGAACAGGCTCCATATACTAGTAGAGAACCAAAGTGCGCCGAGACAGGTAATCGCGACTGCCGTTCCGATCGGGGAACAAATCAACAACAACCTAAGTGATCAGAAAGCGCATGCCCGATCCCGGTTACCTATTAAGCGCACGACAGCCGTGGTACACTAGCTCTCAAACATAGCGGGTATTCTCAGCGTAGACAAAACGATTCAACGTCGCAAACTGAAGTGATCTATGACACCCGCCGCTGTCGAAGCCATCCTGTGGAATGTGTATGGGGACCCCTGGGTGGTTGCCAAAAATCCTTTTTGATAGATATTTGATCTGATGATCAAGTACAAGAACGGTGAACGGCAACCACTGTTGAACGGCAGGCTTGCAGTGTGATGTCAAGACCAGCACATGAAGTGAATATTGCGCACTACTGTGTAAGTGTAGTGGATTTGACGGTACTTACATACCGTGACATGTTGGCATTGTTTCTTTCAATTGTTACGGTGATGTCGCAAGTGGGGTTGCAGCAGTGGATCGATCTCAAGGTCTGGTGGGTTTTGCTGGTGGATCCTCCTGTCATGGAACAGCCCGGAGCCCCCGTCGCTGGTGGACGTAGAGACGCACGAGCCCCATCAGCTAAGTGGGTATAGATCTCTTATCTTATCCGGTGTGTGGGGAAATTTTTTGCAACATCGGACATTGAATCCATCAGGGACCAGCATCATCTGCCCAACCTTGACATCGGCTGAAGCAGTGCAAGAAGACAATCCAGGACAGCAAGAAGCCTGAAACATTTACGATGCCTCACAAACACACCCGCCGCGAGAAGGACCTGTCGACGTAAGCAAACAAAGGCGTGTTATACGATCAATTGATAGATACCTGACTTCCGACACAGCTTCGACCTTCCTCCAACTCAAATTGCGAAGCCGCTCCCGCCCACGACTATCTCCAAGAAGAAACAGCCTGTACAAAAGAAAAACACCGATGGCATCCAGAAGACTTCGTCCAAAAGGAAACGAGCACCTGAAACTCAGGATGCGCCGCGCGCTTTCAAGCGTCTGATGGCTTTTGCCGAAGGAAGGAAGCCGCGTTCCGGGCTCGACAATGGCGCACCGCCACCCAGCAAGAAGGCCAAGAAAAAGGCAGCTGCCGCCGCCGCCGCCGCCGCTTCCAACGAGACACCCGCTCCCGAGAAAGAACCAGAATCAAAGCCCGAACTCAAAATTCGACCAGGCGAGAAGCTCTCCGAGTTCAGTCAGCGTGTAGACGCCGCGCTACCCATCAGTGGTTTGGTGAACAACAAGGCCAAGAACGGTAAGGATCCGCTCGGTCTCAAGATCTGGCGAACGAGGAAGGAGATGAAGATGCACAAGCTTTACGATGAATGGAGGGTACAAGACGCCAAGATCAAGGAGAAGAGAGAGGAAGAACTGGAAGAGCTGGAAGAGAAGGAGATGGAGGAGGAGTCTATGGGCGTCACTTGGAAGCTGAACATGGAAGCGGGGAAGAAAAAGAAGAAGGGTAAAAAGGGCTCTAGATACCTTGGCGAGTCTAAGGAGAAGGAGGATGATCCGTGGGAGGAAATCAAGAAGAAGCGAGGCGAGGCCAAGGTCGGTCTCAACGAAGTGGCGGATGCTCCTCCCGAGTTGAAGATTCCTAGCAAGAAATTGCTTGTCGGCGGAGCGACGGTCGATGTCGAGGGAATCCCCAAGGCTGCGGGAAGTCTACGGCAGCGTGAGGAGCTACAGAAGGTCCGTGAAGACGTGGTGGCACAATACCGCAAGCTTATGGCTGAGCGGAGACCTAATACGCTCGTATAGCTAGGCTGAGGCGGATTGGGTAATGGCTTGTATTTCAATGGAGTCCTGTATGGCAGCACAAAATGTTGGCATGCATCTGATAAGGTTTACAAGGAGCGTAATCAAATTCTTTGCAGGGTAATGCCATAATACGAAGGGATATTGACCAACCGCGCGCTGCTGGTTCAGGTTTCGATGCAGTGATCAAATTGTTCCTTTGTGGTAGCCCGGGTAGTGCATTTGATGGTTGCCGACGGGAGTGCTATGACATCCCAATTCGGTGGGTGTAGTCACCTGCCAAAACCTGTCATGTCGGTGACAAGAAGTGGAAGTGAAATGAGCACTACCTACCCCCAGGTACCTACAGGTACCTAGGTACTCGTCATTCGTCATCGACCTTCGCAATCGGGGAATGGCAAGAGCATTACACTTGCAACTCCCAAAGGTCGGGAGCTTCCTCCAATTGCTTCCCACCCTAGTAAACAACATAGAAATGAGATAAAAAAAAAAAAAAAAAAAAACATTAAATTAGCGGAGGATAAAAGAAAAAGAGAGAGAGAAAAGGAAAAATTCATTCCCCCACACAACAACGGAACCGACGGACCTGGACCTGGCCAGAAGTTGCGAAACGGAAAGTGCCCATTGCTCTAACAACTTAGAAATTTTCAATTGCCCCTCGTCTGCGACTGCCATCTTATCTCCATCTACTGCTCGTCCCCCTCCATTCACTTGTACCGACAGAAACTCGAAACAGCGGCATTCCTTACCACTTTGCACGGATCCAGTTTGATAACCAAAGTCAAAAAAAGAGGAGAAAAAAAAATTACTGCCCTGGTTGCACTCGAAGCGAGATCCTTCCCACCCAGAACGACACCACCAAGAAATCAACCAAGCTCCCCAGTCCGCCCAACGAATCGCTCGCCGCTACCACCTAGCGAAAAAATTGTATCGCGAGAGATCTTCGGTTCGAGCCCCAGCATCAAACTTTCCACCATCCTTTTTTTTATCGCCGCATGCCGACCGTCATGCACCACGGTTCTCACTCATTATGAGCGGCGTCGGTCTCGAGGTTTTGCTTGAGGGTCTCATCCCCGAGATCGCCTATTCCGGAGAAACAGGTGAGTTCTCTTTATTTCCTCGTTTTTCATCCTCATTCGCCTTCATACCTCCAGCAAGAATCTCGATTCTCTTACACCAATATCCCGCCGCGCTATCACCCCTTTGGCAACAAATATTACAAGACTTGCATAAGCTTGCGCTGCTCTTGTTTGCAGTCAACCCGAGGGTGTCTTGTCGCAGACAAGTAGAAACGTAAAGTGATGCATCTTCGAGATGGACTTGAGTACTAACTCAGTTTGATATTGCAAAGGCGTGTCTGTCTCTGCATTGCTGAAAATTGTCCGTCAGTATCACAACACTCTCGACGCGCGGCAAGATGCAACTTCAGGAGAAGATATCGCTGCTGTGGCGGCGCAAATCACACAGAAAGATGAAGAGAAGCTCGATGAAAGCTCATTCTCACCGGCCGAGATGGTATCGGCTCGCTGGGCCTGGGATTGGCTGCGAACCCGACCCCAAATCTTAATCAACAAGAATAAGCGCTACAACAAGCTTGAGCTTCAAGAAGTTCTCGCTCTACCGGAAGCCGCTGAGAGCAATGGAGCAGAAGTCGATGGCGAGCCTGCCGACAACTTCAAAGAACCCGCACCAAAAGCAAAACAGCCGGCGTCCAAGCTCAGCAAAGCAGCTGCTTCTCATCAGAAAGCCTCCAAATCGAGAGTTAGAAAGGCGTTACTTACTATTCGGCCTCGAATCTACCCTGCCGAAGACCTTGTTTGGCAGACTCTCACTCGCCATGGTGTAGACTACAAGAGAGTCCCCGTTCTTGAATGGAAGTGTTTGCTTGGCATTGCATCTGTTAGAGACAAAGGCATTTTGCAGAGCGACCTTCGAAGATTAGTGGATCAGGATAAGCGCTCCCTTCCCAAGCGAACCGATTCACTTGCCAGGAAAGGCTACATCGCAAAGCGGACCATAGTAGTGTCCAAGATGAAAACTAGCAAGCTCTGGCTTATCGACTTCGCGCCCCCCATTCTGGAGACTGAGACTGGTGGTCTTGATTTGTCGGTCGAAACACTTACCAAGGACCTGGAGCCCGTTACCTGGCATGATCGGTGGACGAGGGACAACATCGACATGGAGGCTTTCGCTCGAACCTTCGTCGGCGTCGTCAAGGCATGGCAAGTTATTCGCTATGCCGATTTGAGGTCCAAGATGGGCGTCGTGGGGAAACACTGGCAGATGAAAACCCTTGCCAAGAACTGTCAACGTATCGTCGACTTGGGTGTTCTCAAGTACACCGCTGCCACCTTTCCTGGCGCACGTAAAGTCTTCAAGGACTGTCTCAAGTTCATAAGGGACCCAACCGACGAGGAATGGGAAAAGTTTCTTGCCACAGGCAAGAAGACATCGCTCTATTCGGATGCCACACGCCATCGGGAGCCCAAACCTAATGCGCTGGCCCTCTTCGGAAAAGCCACCAAAGCCGATGAGGCGGCGAAAAATGAGCCCAAGCCCAAGCGTCGCCGTATCTTCCCTGGCTGGACTCCAGAGAAGCCCCTTGCTCAAAATGTATTCGAAGTGATACAAAGCGCAGGCCCAGCAGGAGCCTCGAATCCCCAGGTCAGCGTTGCCACGGTCGGATACGCCTTCCGCCGATACATGGCAAGCCACTTAACCAAGGTCGCTGAAACGCAGCAACCACCGCATCTCAAGCATTTTCAAGTTGTAAGCAGACTGGAGAGGAAAGGGAAGACTTCTGCCTACATGTTTTCTGTGGCAACTCATGCTGCTGAAGATGATACCGAAGACACCCCACCCGCTGCGGCCGGTGCCAGTGCCTATGGCTTTGGCCAAGTACGAGCAAAATCGTTCCCCGAAACATCGGATCTTTCGCTTACGGAAATCTGCCGGTTGGCCAAGAAACCTCGTTCGATGGCAAAGCGAAAAGGTCGCCATTTGAGTCGCCTTGAAGCCATGTCACAGACCGAGGCCGAGGCATCCAAAACCCCAGACGATGTTGTCATGTCAGGACAGCCAAACTTTGAGCCCATAACGCCAGTAGACCAGAGTGTGAACGGAGATGATGCCAACGCTGAAAACCTTGCAAGCCACACAGAGACTACGTCTCCTGAGCCTATGGAAGAGATACCACCTGGTGCCTACAGAGGGATTCCTGGCTCTCTTAACCCAAATCCACAGACTACTGGACGACCCAGAAAGTCCATTGTCATTGTGTTTAGATCGGATAGGCTGAAGGACCTCAGCTTCTTGGGTACTTCTCAGGCGTCTGGCACGGATCGATCTCCGGCATCCTCCATCTTGGGAGGTACCAACCACCCAAAGACCGTACTGAATGCGAGCTATAATGGCATTTCCGGAAAATTGACATTCTCGTTGGAAGGCCGGGCGGTTATATTCGACAGGGATCTGGAAGAAGCTGGTAAAGAACCTCTCGCCGTCAAAGTTGATGATATGCTGGATGATCCGGCTATACGGGACGTCCCTGGGGCAGACGGCAAGAGCTTGGTTGTTGTGACCAAGGAAAGTAGTGATGGGACTCCTTCCTGGACCTTCGTGTTTATTTTTGAGGACACGGACGAGCACAATCAAAAGGCCCTGGCAATTCAGAAAGAGATTGCAACACTCAGAACAAATCAGAACGCCACAACACTCAGAACAAATCAGAACACCAGCCAGCTCATAGCTGCTGAACCAACAACCCCTCAGAGTATTGTAGATGATCTGGCACCAGCGAGAGGTGGAGCTGCTCGCGGTGGCCGTGGTGGCCGCGGTCGTGGGGGAAGCACCCGAGTCCGAGGAGGCCGTAGGGCGCAGATGCTTGCAGCCGACTCAAAGCCATACAAGTGCGAAACATGTGGTGGTGCTTGGAAGAATGACATTGGACTCAAGTATCACCAAACGAAAGCTCAAACGCCTTGCAACCCGAACTTCGACCCTTCTACTGTCATAGAACGCGGAAGAAAGCGACGGAGGATCATGTCACCGGAGCGTGATGCTGCTTCTCTAGCGTCGAATGCTGGAGATAATGCAACCGTACCAGTTGGCACCCAACCGGAGAAGGACGGGCGCAGAATGCGAAAATCATCAGCTCGCTCACGCACCAATGTCAGAGCCGGTGTTCGAGCGATCCAGAATGCCGTAATGGCTTTTCGTGGGTTGAATGTCGACAATGTCATTGAAAGTGTAGAAGATGCTGCTCAACTATCGACTCATCAGCAACATCGAGGAGCCAGCGGTCCTCTATCTTCTCATGTTGCCCATGTTGCACCTAAGCCCAAATGTGGAGGAATCATCAGTAACTTCTCCAAGGAAGATGATAACCTCACAACACCCAGCAATCCCGGTAGCCAACACGATGCGACGCTGATTCAGCGTCTTGTGGACGCACAACAAACACCCCAGCGTGTACAGCCATATAGTCATCAAGATGAACACCTCTCTATTCCCGGAGTTGATGCTAGTCTTGGAAGATCCCTCGTGGACCAAAGGAAATCAGACCCCTCAGTCCAACTGTCGGCGTATACCGAAATACCGTACCAACAAGGCCGTCAAATCGGTACCAGCGGTTACGCCTCCGATCGTGCTTCACCTTCTTCCAGAGTTGTCCAGATTTCGTTGTATCCTGATCCTAGCAATATTCAACCCTCATACGCAGGCCCGGGCCCACACTCTAACCAGGGACATTATGTGCAAAGCCACCAAGATGTTCATGTTGCTTCATATTCGTCACCCCCTCAACCCTCCCGGTATTCACAGGAATACGGTCACGCACTGGATAGTCAGACAGTTGATGAAGCATACCCGGAACCGTACCCAGTCAACATTCAGCAGCATCAACAGCCTGCCAATCAAGTTCAAGTTGAAGTGGCGCCGTTCATTCCTTCCAAAGACTACAGTCGTTTTTCTACCGAGGCCAAGAAGAGGACCGCCCAGGCTCGTGACATCATTCTGTATCTTCTGGACAACAACTTTGGCGTCTTCCCTGGGGGCAAATCTTTATTCTATGCCCTGACTAAAGTGTACCTTCGGGCGTTCAGACACCAATCTCCTCCAACCTGGAAGAATCATCAGGCCGCAATCAAAGCGCTGGAAACTCGCCATCTAGCTATTCTTCACACCCACATGCTGAGGACGGAGGCGGGCAGGTTCATTGAACTCTCTCTTATCTTGAAAACCGGCGTCAAGACCAACGATCCAATGCCAATGAAGGTCAAGAGAAGGATGAAGGAGAAGTATCCAAGCCTCTATATTCCCACAGCATTTTCACCGACGCAGGAAGAGCTCGCCACTTTGGAGGAACTGTACGAGAAACCTGCTGGTACTAGCAAAGAAGAGCGCAAGGTCAACGCAAATGGCCAAAAGTTTCGAAGCAGGAGAAAGATTGACGAAGTCGAAGTCTTTAACGCGCCCTTTTACACTCAGCACAACGATGAGAAAGTCCGCGACTCTACGGATCCTCTCTGGGTATTGGAATCTGAAAAGGCCAGCTCCTACAAGCGCCCAGCGGGAGATGAGCTTTCGGACGGCCACCCAGAAAAGAGAGCAAGATTGGATGAGCGAGGTACACCAAGCAAACGTGACGGCGCGCATAATGACGATTCGGATGGTTCCACGTGGGAGCCGGATCACACATCCCCCTATCAGACAGGCCCGAGGAGGAGGGGACGTCCCGCAAAGCTTTACGCACCAACTTACACGAAACACATAACCGACCAAGATGAGAATATCGAACCCCCTTCAGTCATTGAGGCGATCAAGGCCTACGGCCTGTTGCCGGCTAAGTACGGCAGTAAGAAGAAAGAAGCGGCGCTCAGAAAGTTGCACAAATTACTTCCGCATGTTGGTAAAGTGAGAAATCCAGGATTGGGCAGCTTGCCGCCCTGGTTCTTTGACAACCGTCTACGACCTATCGAGAAACGCGTTGTTGAGGTCCAGTTTCTAGAACCTAACCTCGACATCCATGAGGCCGGTGCTTCCACAGAAAAAGGACAGTCGAAGCAAGCAGCGAAGTCAGTCCCATCCAAGGACGTAGAGTCCACAGCTGGCGGTGATGCCACATCAAATAATGAAAAGGCTGAGGGAGTCCATAAGCCCGTAGTATTTCAGTTCGCGCCTTGTACTACGATTCAAGACGAATCACGGGGTTCTTGGTCCTCAAAGGGGTGGCAATTCTTCGAGAACCACAATGGTAGTTTTGCTGTTCAAGGTTGGATGCCAGATCTTGACTCTCTTACAGAGGAGAACCTACCTCGCAGTGCTGAAGCGATGGCCAAGGGCCCAGGGATTGTATTCAACCCCGATAGCTGGAAGGATCCGGAATACGGGAGAGTCACCACACTCATTGACAAGTGCGTGGCGTGGGAACGCTCTTCACCTGGTACCGCCTTACTCACAGCCAATATCGTGTCGTCGAAACCTATTTTCATCAACATTTCTTCATCGACGACCAAGGCTAGTATGAAGAATCTGACGCTTAAATGGTCAGAGGATCGACAGTTTGGCTTGGATACCTTGCCGTATGATGACGTTGTTCAGGTGGCGGACGACGAGTCGCTCCCGTATGACGGTGACAGCCCCGACAGAGTCATCGTACGGCCTGTCCGGGCCACTCGCACGACCCGGAAAACTGAACCGAACAAACCTGGACGAAAAGGCCACGGAGGCCGGCCTCCCAAGATCAAACTTCCTGCCATCAAGACGGAGCGTGAGCACACAGCTTATCCCACCACGGACAATGACTTCTTGCGGGTTTCCGGTGATCGTTCACTGGAGCTGGACTGGAGCAGCGATAACGTCAAGGTTACCGCGTTTGTGGTCGTCACTACACTGCTGGGTGGCGTTGACAGGGTGGTTGATTGGGGTTTGATGATGAGACTCTTCCCCGATATGACGCTCAGCCAGCTCAGGCATACTTGGGGTTCTTTGAAGAAGGACCGTATGTCAAGTATTGTGAACCTGACTGATAAGTTCAGACGTGCTTTCCTCAAAGCCTATGGAGTGGGCGTGCCGAAGATCAATTTTGACAATATCCTCGAATACGATTGGAAGTGGCTCATCAAGTGGGCTTCCAACCTTGACGAGTTCCGTCATGCCGACCTACCGAAATCCAGGACTGCTCTCGAGAGAGACTATAACGTTACCGGAATAGGAATTGAGGATCGTGAGTGGCGAGAGACATACAACCATCCGCAACGTTCGGTGTTCAACAAGTTTCAAGACGCAACGTCGGAAGCAATGGCACTGTTAATTGATGAAGACGGCAGCAAAGAACAAGACGATATCAGAAGAAGAGAGTTGGCACTTGCCATGGCATTCATGCGATCATTATGCGTGACGCCGATAGAGACATACTCAAAGGAGCACATCAGCAAGCAACGCAACAGCTTATTCCCCACCCTCTCTAGAGCAGAGGTCGAGGGTCTCATGGTGAAGGGCGTTGATCAACTCCAACGTGAGGGTATCATCTCGAAATCCAACTCCCGATTCCAGAATGGCTGGCGTTGGCGCATTGCCAACCGAATCACCGACCTGCTCGACAAGGTTGCACACGAGGAAAGACTCGCTCAAGCCCTCGCCTACAAACGGGAACTCGACAAAGCCTTCCGGGCTGGTGAGAAGAAACGTGTCACATATATCACCAACGACGGCATGATTATGGCCCTGCTCAACATGCAAGCCTACCAGCGCGTCCGCATCGAGACCACAGGCCAGCCACACGTACCTATGGGTTTCGAACCGGGTAACTACGAGACGAGAAAGTATACCAAGAAATACCTTCACTTCCGCATAGATGTCATCCCTACGGAGACCTACCGCTACGACGACGATCAAGAGCTGGTTGATTTCCGCAAGTGCATCATGTCAGCACCACCTCCTAACATGGGACCAGATGGCGCGACGCCCATCTGGTGTGATGTGTTTGGCCGAGTTGACGCAACTCGGTGGTTGCGCTATCTGTGCGTGGTACTTGTCACGATCGCTTCCAAGGGTGCCATGGGCCCTGAGGAGCTGTGCAAGACGCTCAAGCCAGCGATAATGCCGTTTGAAGCCGAGCTGATCATCAAGTGGGCCCAGGAGTTGGGTATCCTCGGACAGCAGTATGAGGGCACGGCCCTAACGGTGATGGAGTGGTGGTGGATGGTCTTGGACGCGCAAAGGCAAGGTCTGGAGTCTGGTCTTGCTGGTGCTGATGTAGCAGAGGGAATGAGGACTAGGAGAATGTTTCCTGGCATGATGAAATTCTAGCTTGACCACTGGTGTATCCAAGACGAGAACTGAGATGAAGATGTCAAACGGATCTGAGAAGATTATACAGCTTGTGAAGGAAGGTTATGGCTTCTCAGTATTGCTCAGAAAAAAGATGTGCTTCAGGTTTTTGTGGCCGAGGGAGCAACTGTTGGAGTAGAGACGAACATTGAGAAGGCAAAGCAGCAGATGTGAAAGGAGAAGGGGAAAGGGGAAAACACGGATTATGAGCTCATTTCAGATCTACTACTACCATTACATGATACCCAGCAAACTATCAGTTTAGTAGTTTCATTGCAAACTATTTGTTGAAAATCATTATGCACATGCTGTGACGATGTGGGTTTAGGTGTCTTTGCTTCACAGCTCATCGTCTTTCGGTCAGTAATGACCGGCAGATCTCCAGTGTCGTATGTTCCTTTCCTGCATCACATCAAAGCGTTTCCCTTTGCTAATTCGAGTTCTCGCACACACTCTTCTTTACGGTGTTTTTAGGCCGTCCAGGAACATGACTCTCTCCAGTAGCTAACAGGCTATTCTGAGGTATCTTCCGTCTTGACGAAGTGTGTAGAGCAAGCATCACGATGAGTGGAACATTAGTGATGGCTTTAGACGCAACGGTATATGCCTGATGTCTGTGTCACCCCTTGGCAGTAACGAAGTTGACTACCATCATCAGATGCTTTACTGTGTAAACAGCAATGCCAATACCGAACTGGCTCCGAAGATCTCAAGAGATTTGCCGCATTTCGAGGAGCATAATTGGCAGATGTGACGGGTTTGTCATCCAACCATTTACACAACTCGTTGGTCAGACTGAGAACTATAGTATCTCATGACGTACTGCGACTTTGTGATCAGGACACTGACTATTATCAAACTCACTTTTGTATCACTGATCAACTTTCTTTCTGCCAAGATGAGATAAAGGAAGATGAAAAGGTTACACAAACTGAAGGGCTGGTTGCTCGGCTTTGAGGATCGCGGACAAGTAGGATCATCGAAGTAGCGAAGAGTGCCATTTGGCAAGCCAATAATGAGGGGAGGCGAACACATCCCTCCCGGACGGACAGACAAACCGCTCTCTTCTGACCGACCCAGGCAAAAGGGAAGGAAGTGAAGCAAAGAGGGAACGAACGAGGTGACGAAGGAAGGCACCCGGTTGCCTTTTCCCGGATAGAGTGAAAGGGGAAACCGCCGAGCCAATGGCACCTGCCGGTCTTCTTCGTATACATTCCTCGACCATTGGTCGTTTGCTCGAACCGGCGTCGTAACACAGTTCGACAAGAAGTGGTCAAAGAGAAGAACACGTGAATCGAAGTTCCCATCTGCTGCATGTACTGCTCTTATGCCGGGAGCTTGGAGAGCGGCAATCAGAAGAGGGGTTCCGAAACTAGCTGGCAGAGGCTGCCAGAGTCCAGACAAATGGAGAGGATAAGAATGCCAACATTGCGACTGCTTGCTGCCTGGACCGTAATCAGATGATCTTTCATGCAGCACCGACGCGAGGAAGGAGGATCAAGGTGGTATACCAAGCATATAAGATGACTGATATCATGAAATGCGTGTCTGTTTCGCTCAGTAGCGGTACATAAAGGTTCAGAGAAACTTGAGCTTGCCGAAGTACCGTCTCCGCCTGCCAGCTGGTGTGGGTGATACCTTCTTCATTAGTTCTGGGTCGTTCCCTTGAGGCAACACTGCATAAGGTACGGAGGTGCTGGCAGAGCAAGACAGGAGGAGGGCGATGTCGGTCAATCATAATGATTGAGGACTTCGGCTGGCCAGCTGAAGTGCTCCTTGTTGGGCGATCTCCACAATGTCCAATCCGGACCTGGTAACAAGGTGTCAGGAAGATGCATTGCAATCGGCGTGCTCGGACTAGCACCGTCTGGTCTGTCTGTCCCGCCGTCATGCATTACGAACAAGTAGCAACTAGTCCTGACACCGTTATAGGCACTCGGGCCTGTTCCTTTCGACGAATACGGAGGTACCAGATAATATGTTCAACTGTGTTGTGTACACGGTAGGGAGGGGCGTTGATGGTCAAAGAAAAAGGGGCATCCATCATGTAGATGAAAATAGGAGTCAGAGAGGCGTCAAGTCGCGCAAAGGCGGCCAGTCCCCAAGCGCTATCAAACGCTGCCAGAGCTATCGATAGGACTTTTTGTGCGACATGAGCTGGCCAACCCCAGAGGCAAACGCCACATCAAATGCCAAACCGCTGCATGTCGCAATCTCTTCCCAACCTCCAACCACTAACGACCACCGCCTGGGAACAACCACCAAAGCGCGCCCAACGAGAAGTCCACGATACACTCGACACACCTCGCCCAGACCTGCTCGGAGGAGGCACCTCTACATTCATCTCACCGTCATGGCCTAGCGCGTTGCGGCCGTGGATGAGCTGCGTCATGCCAGATATCTCCCAAGGTAGTCGAGGGAGGACAGGTTAAGTTGACCCAACAAGCTTCTATCATGCCCGCTTGATCAGGCTTTCAGGGGTCGAGTCTCCTCCCAACCACACGCTTTTCCCCATGGTTGCCTTGCCGACATCTCCTGCATGTTTGCCCTACCTGTCTTCCTTTTCCTTCCCCCTCTGTCGCTTTCAACACGACAGCCTCCATCCTGACCAGACCTTCGGCATTGCCTGTTTCCGGTTCTCTTTCGGCCATCTTTCTCTAACACATTGCAGGCTATCCAGCTTCCCCGCGGTTCTTATTCCCAGAACAATCTCGCTCTATACGAATTCTCAAGCCACAGGGGACATGGAAACGGGAGCTGAGGAGCAAAGAACTCCCACAGTGGCTGACAGGGCATTCGCGGAAGAGGAAGGTGGTCGAGCCAGAGCCCCAATTCATCCCAGGCCAAGACCTTCTCCAGGAAGGCAAATAAAATCAAGATGAGACAGCAATTCCTACATGAATACAAAGCACCAGCTTGCAAGCGCCGGCGCGCAGTGGTATACGAGAATCTTGGCAGAAGGTGCTGTGGTAAAAGGTTAACAAATAGATCACTGCCTACCTCCATCCTCGCTTTTCGACAAGGGACTGCCTCCCCCAATTCGTCCCATAGAAGCCTCGGAAGAGCTTCCAACATACCCTAGCATGCACCTTGTCAGCACGAGCAAAGGTTGCTTATTCCATATCCTTCCCGTATCCCCATTTCAGCTGAAGAGGCCGGAAACAAGGCGGCGACCCGAAAGCAATGCAGACATCCAGATACCCAGCACTCTGGCATGCTGAGCCTCACAAGAAGGCAACCTCCATAACGCATGTTTTTTTGCACCTGCATCTTCTTTTGCGCTTGCTTTGGTCAAGGCTGGCTTCACTTTACTTTGCATTGTCGCTTCCCTGATCTTACTTGTCTCACCTTCCACTCGCTCATCCAGTGGACAGGGGCCTCAGAGACGTGAGGAAGCCAAGAGATGTTAGGAATAGAGTGATACTTCGGAGAGTACGGTGCTCTGTCACTATCTGAGAAAATACAAAAAAAAAGCACCAGGAACCAGGAGGAGACGCCACGCGACCTCTATACCTAGGCCCTGTTGGTGATTGTAGCTTGTGCTACGCCCTGTGCCCTTTCCGTATGGACAATGGCGGGAGGGATTTTCTTGGTGGCGGAAAACCTGGGAGTCTGTTGTGCTAACTTGACAAAGTAGCAGAACACAGAGCTGGAAGACTCTGTCGCCTGCGGGAATATTCATGGAATCGCGGTTACATTTAAGCCTGTACACAAAATCCACTGCGCGGGGTCTCCGTCTTACCGCCGTTTGGCTCCCAAGTCTATGTGCAGGAGGCTTTCAAGGTCCCGAGTCACTGAGATATGGTTCTATCAAGAATGATCTGTGTTCCATACTTGAATGACCTCGGAGAGATCAAACTGCCCTATTCTTCGTTTACGGAAAGCATGTGAGCGACCACCCACTTATTACAAAGAGCAACATGATCTCGAACGATAGGTTTGGGCGTGAGGGATCCTCTACCCGGTATTACGGTTTGACAAGGAGACGTGAGAAGACAGGAACGCATGACAAGCATTGCCTGGAACCAATGAGAAGCACGACTACAAACTTACGATGCCACGATACACTTGGTGATGTACATCGAAAAGAGTGACTCGAAGATGGGGAATCACGCTTTGCGACACGGTCCTCCGGTCTTCGGTTCCTGACCGGAGCAGACGGCCATCCATGGTGAGCTCACCGTTTTCACTCCTCAACAGGGTCAACCCGCCTTGGGTCTTCCTCCATCATACCAGGAGCCCGATCGAAAGCACGCCATTTCTCTGTTGATGGTCACGAAGTAGGCCACGCATGTGTGCTTACGCATGCGAGTGTTTGTGTTATTGATATCGGTGCCTCTATGTCAGGCAGTCAGGTGTGTCTGGCTCTATGTAGGTATCCGGGTTTACTGCCCGGTCGTTCCCGCTTGAATTGCCCCAGACTGTCGCCGGCGCATCCTTCTTGCTGCCTCAATCACCATTCATCCCGCTGTGTGCCATCTATCTTTCAACCGGGCGGCTACTAAAATTACTGGGCGATGCGAGAATGGTGTGCCTGCCAAAGAAGTGGAGCGAGATCATGGGTGGTGTCACGAGCCTCATCATGTTTCATGCAACATTCTCTTTACTACAACCTATCTGACGGGTCCTCACACCACCCGATTAAGGGAGATTGGTGGTTCCCCGATAGTCTATCATGGGGAAATGAGCATGGATATTGTGATGACGACTAATTATCGCCAGGCTGGGCCGTCAAAAGAGTGTACCTTTAGCCATAACCGAGCCTGTCATATTATTATCCCAGCGCATGTAAGCACCCATCCATCCATACAGACTGGCACCCTTTATCCATGTCTCTCTTGGATAATGGCATCTGGGTTTTAAGGCAACCTGACACCCCCAGAGCGTTTGGTCGTCAGGCTCACACACACCGGATACTTGCTGGAGATTATTCATTGTCTGGGTGGGCTATTGGTATCACGACAAATAGCAATCTTGGAATACTTGCTGTTCCATTTCCTCCCCAAGGCCCTTTCATTATGCATCTTCTTGGTCCCTTGCTTCACTGGTCTTTGAACAAAAGCTTACATGGCGACATCTTACCTACATGGCAATATCTGGACTTCTAGCTATGTTGAGCTGCAGAGCGTACCGTACGAGGAAAGGTCGACACCCATAAACAGCCATCTTTTTTTGTTGTATATTGCGTCACCATTGGGTAACGATGCTTTGGAACCTCGTGGTGTCAAGTGTCTTTGGGGGGAGAAAGACAAAAACAGAACAAAGAAGGGGGAAAAAAACCCCTCGAGAAACAAGTGCTAGTTCAACCACAACACTACCGCTTCTACTTACTCAAGCGGTTTTGCTCAAACAGGTGTAGCGCTATGGTTTAGTTTTGATTGCAACTGATCGCATGCTTGCCAACGTGGCTATTCTGATGCTCGGGTAGCTTGAGAGATAGATATTGGTGGACTCAGAAGCATGCTTTGGACTCCCGCGCTGAACTTTGCTACTCTCAGTTAGACTCGGAGTTAGATAGGGTTGAGTGAAGCAGTACTACATGACAGATCGCCCTCCCTCTCATGAAATTCATCCTATCTCGCTGGCATGCTGTCTGTTTTTGTTCTTAGTGAGTGTCTCGATGCCTAGGTTGACTTCCGAAGCATGCCATAGCAGTCCGAAGAAGCGAACGGAGCAAGGACCCTCACAGGGTTTGGCAAGAGGCATCAGGAGATTGTTGCTCTCATATCTCACACTGTAGGGCCTGTCCCATCACGGGTCAGACGACCGAGAGAGTGAGGTTCGACAACGAAGAGAATAGAGCCAGTGGCATAGCGAGCCAGGTAAGTGACCCCCGATGATGACTAGTTAGACACCAGCTAAGTCATCTTGAGATAGAACATAACTATGTTGAATGTGTAGCTAACGACGTTGAATGCATATGACTTGTGTAGATTTTGACCGTTCAGTGCAATGGGCTCGGCAAATGTTGTGACACCAGACCGGCGGGAATCTCCCCTTGAGCAACGGCGACAACAACGACAACGAGGATTGACCTGTACTTTACCGAGCCCGGCTGGTTATGGCTATAGAGAGGGCATTGATAGAGGCAGCAATGATGACTCCAAAATTGTTACGGTACGAGCCTGAAATGAGCAGTTATGGGCTGGTAAAGACCAAAACGGTATGAAAAAGGCTTACTCTCCGCGGTCTCTAAAACTTCACTTTGAATCTAGGTAGGTAAAAAAAAACACTCGCCAGCCACTGTTCAGTCCCATTGCATTAACGGACAGTAGCAAACGACGGTAGTCTAGTCCCTTTCAACCATTCATATACTCTCAACCCAGCTCACTGGGCAGCAAGGAACTATATGGGCCTTCCCGGCTTGGTCGCTCTGATCAACCCCTATCCTAGCTCAGGCATATATTGCATTTTGCCCATTGCGTACAACTTGTTGTTTCCTTCCCCCATGTCTTTCGCCGTTCCTCTGACTCTCATCTTTGAGTGTGCGGTGACTTGAAAGTCTCTGCGATGCTTTTTTTTTCCCGACAGCTTTCGGTATCAGGATTGATTGCAAGCTAGAGGTCATGTATTTGCCTCTACATCTCGTCTATCGAGCTACCGTACCGAACGCCACTGCGTATAGGAACATATATCCTTATCAAAAATCATGGAGCAGACAGGCGAAGAGAGCAAACACCATGCAGTCTCATGACGTGACATGTCGTATTCCTCGCCTTCTAGCCCAAAACAAAGAGAATGGTATTGGTTAGTTGGAAGTCCCTTCCTTGCCGAACCAGCCAGCCCCTTCTGTTCCACACGGAAAAATGTACTGATTCTTTCCCTCCCGATTTCGAGGAAATCTTAGTGTCAATGTGGCTTCTCTGTATATGAGCAATTAGTCAACAATATTTCTCCTGTCGTATATTTTACGTTGTGACTTCCAATTACTGCCCAAGGTAGCCAGATTAAGGTACAGTTGACTCTCGCCCATTTCCCCTTCCAAGTTCTGTCTTGCGTCCTCCGCCATTGAGACTCTATACTCGGAGTATCTCTCCTTGACATTTTTGGGCAAGAACGGCATAAGAGCGTTCGTTATATGCATCGGAAATTTTGAGCTGAAGGGCATGATGACAAGCTGAATGATAGACTCTTCACAGACCATACCTACATGTATGGCGATTACATCCCGCGAAGAAATAAACAGCCCCAAGATGGCCTATCTGGGTAAGTCCAGGACAAGAACCCCCAACGGCCGCTGACAATTTTCCCATAACAACCCTTCCGGCATAAGCAACCCAGAGCTGAAGAGATCACGACAACTTACACATCACGGGAGACAGGTGGTAGATGATTGATCACCTATCCCAGACATCAAACCTTACTTGCCTCTCTTACCCACCTAGCATCCACCATTCAATGTTATCTACTATAGTTCTTAAGTAACTCGACGCATAATGATTGAGGTAGGATTCCATCCCGAAGGCCACATCCTGGAGACCGAAGAGAACGCACGAAAGGAGAAGAAAAATGATGAATCAGGTGTCATCGATGTCATCATGAAAGCTGGGCACAGGTCTTGGGTTACCTATAGGATGTCTCTGTGACAGAACTGATGTGGGGGGGATTGAGGAAAGAGTGATGAGGGCATCATGGGCCTTGGCGGTATGACTTTGCTGCGACAATGGTGAGTGATAACTCACTTTCTTTGTTTGGTAGAGACATTGTTGTTGTGTTGGACTGTAGCTGTCGCGGCTTCCGTGTTCTAACCCACAGCTGCTGTGTTCACCCGGAAAACACGGGAAGGCAATCACAGCCCACCAGGCCTGGTGGAGGTTTCGTGGGACCTGACCTTGGGAAGATGCGATTAGTTGCATACAGGCTTCTAGAGGTGGGCGTGTCAGTAATGCTGCCTATAATGACAGAAATTGCTTATAACCATAATCAGACAAGTAAAAGGAAATGGAACCTCGTCCACATCTTATTTCCCTCTGAATCTCACCCGTACCACCAAATCTAGATATCCGCGTAGCAAAAGCAGACAGAAATATGGTCACACACACACAGGTACACACACACATGCACAGAGATGCCTGAGATCCGTCAACAGGATGACATTCTCCCCTCTCAGGATGTACCACCTTCACTTGTAAAAATCGTACCTAATAACAGATATTATGGCAGATGCCTACCACTTTATCACTCCAGCGTTCAAAGCAGACAGATACAAGTCTGGTTGCAGCCGAGGAACCAATGAAAGGCATGCTGAATCGCGGCCGTACCCTGTCTGCGTGTAACCAAGCTTGACTGGACTGTAACGCTTTGGGATCTTGCCTTCGCCAAAGATCTCCTCCTGGGAGGACTGTCGACGACCTTGAGATTCTTTGTAAAGCCTGACACCAGTGATGTCTGTTAGACTGTAACTATCTCTACGTAACGGAGTATGTCCAAGATCCATACCATCCGCCCTGCTTCGGTAAGGCAGGAGCATCGATTCGAGCGTACCCTCACTCCTGCAGTAGGAGGCTGTGGGCCATAAGACAAGGCAGGGCCTCCTCTGACACACGTCCTGCATGTCGCCTCACCGACCTACTAAATAGCGAGGGAATTCGGTGTTCGGACGAAGGATAACCGAGGAAGAACTTGTACCATCGTATTAAGCCCTCGCAAGCCTACTCAACCCCACGTTTTATCGTCGACCTACACTAGTATCGATCAACCCCCTTGTTCATCCCCCTTGTCTCCTTCATCCCCCCTCGCTCGCTCGCCATTTCCATGAGTGGAATGCCACCCTCCTAGCGAGATATTTTGATGGCAAAAGAGGAAAGAAAGGCAATGACATGGGTGCAAAGATCGGTCGGTTGATCGATGAGATGCATGTCAGGTTGTTGGTGCCGGCCAACTACCGGTTGAGGGGCCTTTACCCTGGAGAAAAGCGGTTAGAGGAGGGAGAGAAGGGATGGGGAAAGAACATGGATGACCTGGACAGAGGATGGTACTGGATCATTGATGTACTAACTGATAACCTGAATATTAGCAAGTGTCTACTAGAGGTATTAAGGCAGCAGAGATAAATATGACAGTAGTCATACTGAGGACAACGAACTCAACAGCACGGGAAGATGCACACATCCACCAGACAGATTTGCAGGACGCCCTTCCGCTTGGTGGCTTTCTTCTTCCCCGCATGTTTTTCGATCTTCCCTCTTCATGTTCGAAAAGGAAAAAGGGGAAAAGATCAACAGGAAAACGTTCGACAGGACAGAGATCTTCGCATGGACATTTATTGATCCCGGTTCCGCGAGTGAGCCTATTCAAATCTTACCAGACTCTTCTGAATTAGCACCGATACATACACCACATCACTGATAAGTCCTCCACTCACTGTTGACTCTTGGCGAACATCACAACCCTCAAGGATTATAATACCATGACACTTGCAGTATCTCGCCATCAACGCATTTCATGCTTCCGTACGGTAAGTTCTTACTAAACGCTACCAAGCTGGCGCTGTACGTTGTTTGCCTCAGCGTTTTCAGGTTACGTCCGCATCATCGACCGCTTCATTGGCTTCATTGGCACTAGTAGCGGCGGCATCAGCACGTTGTTTCTCTGTGCCCAACCGCTCCTCCAGTCAGTCAGACACTCAAGCAAGCAGGCCACGCAACGCAACGGCACCGAAACGGAACCTACCATTCAGCCAACTACCTAGCCAACCAACTAGAGTCATCTCCTGTAACCAACTGATCCCCAACAACGAGTTAGTAAAGCCAACTGAGAACAGGCACAGACAACCGTTCTGTTTCTTTGTGTTTCGGCAGACCATAGCCGAGTAAACGAACGACTATGATGCTGCTGCTGCTGCTGCTGCTGCTGATTTTGCTTATGCCATGCCTTGCTGGATATCTTGCAAGAAGTGTATTGCATGTATATAGTATATACGTAGTAAAGAGTTATGGTTTACTAGTGTCTTCCAGGAGAGGATGATCACCATCAGACTAGTTAGCAACTAGTTGGATAGACGGACATGACGAACTCGATAGTGGCTTCATTTGGATTTTAGCCCCATTCACTAACAGTCATGAAATGTGCTTGGGTTGCTCCCGATCTTCCTCATCTTTCACAGTACACCAAGCCCCGCCCTCCACGGGACGTTACGCAAAGTGCAAGTGCGGGCACGGGCGGGACTGACCGCCAGCCAAACGGACGGCCGGCCGGTAGGCAGGCGTTGAATGTATGTATGGCGCAACGGTCCAGTCGGAGCCATCAGTTGTTCGCGGGCAGATAAACAGACAGGACGGACGGGAAGAAGGGGGAAGGGAACGGATGGATGAATGAATGAACGTATGGTTGAAGAGCAGCATTTGCCTGCCGAATGAAACAGACAGATGGGCGGCTGGAGCATAGATTGATTTGCCTCGGAGTCCTCTGTCTTCTGCAATGACAACCTTGAGATTCCGGAGTCCTTAGTTGAATCCGGTACGTCCGTCTGGCTTCGGGTCCCCGCTAGTTTCGGGGATCTTCCATTTGGGTAGACGGACGCCCGCCAGCGCGCCCGGAGTAAGCTAGATAGTGGGGTTTACTCACTCGAGCAGGCAAAGATACATGGCACTTTGCTACTCGTGGCTGCCCGGGTAAGGTACACAGTTGATCTTGATCAATAAAAAAAAACTGGCATGTAGAAATATGTTCTCCATCCGTGGAATCTAGGTACCTTTGCTGGCTGAAATCTTTCCATAGTGACAGTATCTTCCTGTTCCCTCTTCGAATCTTTCCGGCAGTCAGTGACTGAACGCCGCAGCTTCCACTAAATAAACTAAGTGTTGATTATCCCAATAGTCATGCCACTCATCTCTTCGATCAGCACCATATGGCACCGTCCTCGCATACCGGTATATGCCAAGGAAGGGGCCACCTGGTGGTTCACTAGCGTTTGAGTGGAGAGAGGTGAGACCGACGGCATCAAGACGTTCACAAGATCACGAAATGGAACCCGGACCGATCATAGTGAACATCTGGAAAAAAGAAGGTGCAATGGAGTGAGAACGAGAGAGATCCTGCTCCCACAGAACCAAAACAAGTAGAAGCAAAACGAAAACGCTACGGGGCAGTGACGGCCAAGAGAGCCAGTGGGAAGGAACGGATAATCGCGGCGCTGGGTAGTATTCATAACGTGGAGGCAGGAGCAACCAGAAAAGAAATGAATTCCACTGATGAACAAAACTAACCCGCAAGGATGTGAAAGTAAGAGCGTTTGTGAGCGGGTGAGTTGAGGGAAAAAGGCGTGTTCTCATGTCTGTCTGACGTGGCTAGACTGGAGGATGGAGACTGGAGAGTGGATGGGGCAATATCTATCAAGATCTAATCGAGCAAAAGAGCGCAATTGGTTTGATAGGGCAGATATTATAGCCGAGAATGGGGCAAAATGCTACCCTAAATCAGCTTGACTTGGCCGTTGTATGGATGGTTGTTTAGTCAACATGCGTAGTCCTAGACTATTTACTGTAGCCTCAAGTCCTACGGGTATGTAGCAGATAACGGGTCCCGTCCCAGATCCCGTTTTGCTCCCCGTGGGCCCTTCAAATCCCTTTGCAATCGCTTAGACAAATCTCGTGACGGACCAAGAATGCGAACAAGTGAGAACGAGAGAAGCTTGAGGGCCGGCTAGTAACAAGGCGTGCTGTGCTGGCACGTTGCATTCTCCTGGGATATGTTTGATTTTGAGAACATGAAGAAATAAGCCAATGTGCAGTTTTCGATGTGCCGAGACGGAACCCAAACGGCAAGTAGAACAACCTCCTCTCCTATGGATTTCTATGGAGTCTTCATGATGGAGTGTGATAGGTCAGTTGAAACTGAACCGCAGTGGTTGGCTCGCTGGGTTTGGAAGATCATGATCGTTAGATGGAATAAACGTCAGCCTTAGTTCAGTACTAAGCTCATGCTTGTAAGCGGTGCAGATAATGGGCGCAAGGCAGCTGATCGTTAGAGGAACGGCAATGGTAAGGTAAGATAAGATGGTAGGAAAGACTAAGACGGAGCCTAGTCCGCATCGAAAACGGGAGTAGCCCGATGGGGGACCGAGGGAAACAAAAAGATTGGGTGACTTCAGTTTCCCATACAAATAACACGGCAGAGTGCAGTGACTAAAACTGTAAGATAGCCAAAGGGTATAACAGGAAGTCTGCATATTTTCTTATGCTTCAGTCATTAGAACCATGCCCTTCCGTGCACTAAAGCGGCATGCCTCAAGCGTGGGAGTTTTCGTGTGTGCTTGCTGTCTCTGGATCTCTGAGGGTGAGGTACCCGTGACAATCGCCGACTTGCGATAACCCACAAACGCCTCGCTTTTCCTTTGGTTGTTTGAAAATTCATGGTATGGTCGCACAGGATGGATTAAGGGGTAGTATCAATCACACTCCGCCCACGCAGAAGTGGTTTTTGCGTCTTGAGAATGCAATTGACAACTGACAATTGAGCATTGGTGGCGTACGCGGGAAATGTTGGGAGCAGTGAGACTGAGAAACGAATTTTGTTGTGACCGAGTGGAAATTGACGTGATGGTATTCTCGTCTTGCGGTCTACCCTGTAAGATAGCCATGACAAGTGTCCACGAATTGCTACTTTAAGTTTCCCAGCAGATCTGACGACATGCAAGAATAGTCCAAAGAAGTGAAGATTAACAGCCGTCTAGAGGAACAACGGTGGCTGGACGTGTCGAAGAAGGAAAGAGGCAGTGTCTGGACCGTAGTGCTTCGTCAAGTGCTGACTCGTCGTGGGCGCGTTAGGTCCATTAAGCCAGAGGCAACTTGAGCACCGTACTGTGAATGACCCATAGTCAACATAAGTAGCCAGGTAGAAGGACATGGAGTATTCCATGTAGAGTAAGATGGACTTGCCAAAAATTGCAAGTCAGTCCGAAAAGGTCTCAGTGTGGAAGGCAATCGATATGGTTTCCAATTAAAAAAAAAAAAGGAATCTGTCAGGTTGCACAAACCAAGGTCTGCCTGGGCTGCAGCGTGATTTGAAACCGGTGAAGATGGGGTTTGAGACAGCTTGACGGCCCTTCACCGAACAGACTCTAACATGGGAGGTCATGGTCCTGCCGGGTTCGCAATCTCTCTTTTTGCTACCAAAGACCCTGCTTCTCGTCGCAAGAAATCAGACAGATTGAGAAAAGGCAGGAAAGAAAGCATCTCCTTGGCGCCTTCCTGCAATCATGACGGTGATTCGTGGTTGTCTGGTCGAAAAGATGCTATGTCGAGAAAAACTACTTAACTGGAAATGTCCAACGCAAGCTCAACATTGATAAGATCTCTTGGATGAGTTCAGCAATGCTACCAGGTACCTACCGCTCCCGTTCGTACTGTATCCCAGATTAAAGACCCTCCCAGAAGGAAAAAAAAAAGGAAAAGAAAAAGAAACATCGTCAGTCGTGTTCCGTCATTGGAGTTGACCGCATGCTCGTGCATATACGGACAGCATGTCGCCCATCGACGGCGTAGGTGTGCTTTTGGGCTATGGAAAAGAGCATGATCAGACATATCTAACCAATTCCATCAGACGCCAGCCTACGCCTAAGAGCCTACTGTCGTTGTTGCGGGCCGACTTTGGCCTTGACATCGCCAAATCAGGCAGAATGACAGGCAGTATACGGATGAATGTGATATTTAGTAAGGTAAGCTGGTAGCCGAGGTCATCTGTCTCTGCGTGTGAGCTGCACGATGCCGAAAGGGGCAGCCACGACTCGTGATATATGGCAGTCTGGCTTTTGATGACAGGCAGGAGAGGGGGGCCGGGGGCCTGGAGAGGGAAGGAGCGAAATGGTCATCACCTAACTCGTCTCGAGAAAAGCTGGGGATCGGACCTGAGGCGCCTCCCGATAATCCTGTAGTGAATTTCATGATGAGCGAGACACGCATAAGGAAGGATGGGTCTCAAGGGTTCAGAGTTGCCTGCCAAGGCTCGCAAGACTCGACTAGATCAGCCACGGGCATCCGGGGAAAGAGCACTGAAACTAAAGAGGGTATTCCCATGATAATCAGTGGCGGGTCCAGACCTGACGACAAGCGCATTATTTCCCCGGGTGCTGTGTAGTTTGGGGCTGTCTGGCCGTCCACCGCTAAGCATATGTGGACAATAAACATGGGCAGCATGTGGCAACTGGCATCGTCAGCCTCGCTGGCGGGCGAGTTGGAGAAGGATGGCATGAAATGGGGGATGCCACGAGGTGTTGTACATTGGCGGAAGGGTACGATGATTGCACTCATACGGTACACGTCGACCAGACGTTATAGATAAATTCCAAATGCCACTGTATTTCCCGAACGTATAAGCATACGAACAGAAGACCGGGAAGAGAAGGGATTGAGGGGGCATCTGGTCAAGTAGGTGCCCGGTTTAATGATCCTCGCATGGATGACTTTTGAATATCCATAGCTACCTGTGCTTATAATGTCGATTTTCGCCTCGCGCCGATGAAACTTATCATAGGGATGAGCACAGGGAGGTAAGGGAGGTACCTCTAATGAGGCAAGTCAGACATCCCAAGATAACATCAGACGAAATCTGCTGGAGTTGCGCGCATGATCACTGCAAGCTTGACGATGGGGAAAGTCAATCGTGATAATGAGATGCAATCGTGTGTTATTTTTGTCGTCGTCGGTCGAAGCTAAAGCGAACGATATTGCGATATTGGCATCAACGGCGGATGGAGCACCGCACCTGCCTAATTTCGACTTTCAGCATGTTGGGTTATTTAAGATCCTTGGTACATATTTCTACCGCGATTACGACAAAGAAAAGGTGCTGTAGCATGTCACGACGCATTTATTTCCACTACGTCATGAATGCACATTTTTGCCAGCTGATGCTGCCGGGTTAACACAGGAACAGGGGCATCTTGGCGGACGGGACGGGACCGACATTGGGTGAAACTGCGAAAGCCCTTTTGCATTCGACAACCAAGCAGACACGGGCGGGCATCTTCTACATAGTATACCTAGAGGTACCCACGGAGCCTACCTATCTATCAAGTGGGCACTTGGAGAACCACTCAGCTAATCACCTGGCCGTCGTACATGGTTCCAGTTCTTCTGATTTTTTTCTACCACAGTACTCTCTCTTGTCGAGCTGCCCCCTGGGATTTTCTCGTCGGGCAAGGTTGTAAAGTCGGTGGAAAGAGAAGAGAACTAAAAGGCTTGGTTGTAGGCTTGGCTTCCGCGCTGGGTTAATACAGGTGGTTTATGTACGTAACGATCTAGGTATGTAACGAAAGCTGTAATCCTCCCCTGTGCATAAGTTACGCGAGCACCGTTCAAGGATTCAATACGTAACGAAACTTACTCCGAAGTTTTCCTTTTTTCCTCCAGCTCTAAAAACGGAGGAGTGAAATTTTGCAGGTCACGAAAGTTTACGTACCCTGCTATAGGCTCCGAGCTCCGTTCTTCTTGTTCCCGTCCACTGCACACTAGGTACTCACTGCGGAGCACTTCAAGTTACCTACTCCATCACTTTTTACTGAATGCCAGAGCCCGAGGTTGCCATTCCTGACTGTGCTGAATTGACGCGGGCATTTTATCGGGGAAATGCTTGCCAGGTTCACGCATGCAGAGAGGAAGCGAAGCTGTCGGACCATTCTAATAGAAAAAGAAAGAAGAAAAAGCCTCAAGTTGCAACTCCAAGCAGATATACCTGTCGATTGTAGGTAGTCTTAGACCCTAAATCTACTGAACCTCCGAAACGCAGTCGCCTGCACGACACACCACCCACTAACCAGCGGGCGGACACTCTTTTCTAGAAGGTTTTAGATTCACATTCTAGAGGTGAATAGGGTTCAGAAAAAGAGGTCAACATAATAGAGGTAGACACACTATTGATTATTGTTTGTTAGATTTGACATTTGATAATTTAAAGGCTTTGCTATAGATATGTAGAAAACAGTCGGTACTATAGGCATTAGACACCGTGGGGCATAATGAAGTAAACTATCGCAACGTGGTGCATAACTAAAGCACAGTCATCTGCTCTGTAAACAATACCTACTATTACTATTTGCTTTGTTAAAGCCGTTTCATAAGACACCTAGAAGGCAGTGCAACTACAAACTGGTACTGGATGGTAACCAGTACACAAGCTGACAAGATACTTCTAGGTATTTGGCTTCTAAGAGGTGGTTCCTACCTTGATCATGTGTTTATTAAACAAAATCGTCGTTTTTTTCGTGCATACCTGACTTGATCAACGATCAAACCAAGACTTCTTTGGTTTGAAAAAAACGTGCTTGTCGTCGATAGACAGACTGATAATTCATTCGTCTTTCAAGGAGCCTATTACAGTTAGCATTGACCATTGAATAATCGCCCGGCCGGCGCCGGACTTGTACCCGGTGCCCCCAGCGCTCCCGTCCCTGCCGTCTTCCGATGAGTACAACACTGGTGGCAATAGTATAGTAGAAACGAGAAGCAGGTCGACCAAAGCAGTCTGCGGAGCGTATCAGCATGCTGCAGTGTTTTCTCAAAGGGTCTCGTCAAGGTGGAATTTGCATGATCCTTCAAGACAACTAATGATGTCAGGTAGTTACCCGTTGGATATGTACAGTCAAATTGCCATCTCGTGGGGGGGGGGGGGGGGGGGGATAAGTGAAAGAAGCTGTCGCGGTGCTGACTACTTTGCACTAGGTTCTCGCCCATCAGGCCATGTGCCATAGGCGTAGGATGATGAGGCAGTAGCTAAAATTAACTCGACTGGAATACTGTGAGAAGTTATGGCACCTCCCGCGAGACGGAGGAGACCTGGATGTTCCATGTTATTGCTATCCAGATCGCCGGACTACTTAAGGGTCGTGGTGGTGTGCCTTCCTCCTAGCTCTGGGCGCCAAGCTTCGATCCTGGATACTACCCTTCCGAAATGACCCCCGCTCATCCTTCCTGTGGTTGATTTTCTGACTGAAGTTTGTGTTGCCTTGCAGAGTCGCAGTTCCTTTCAAGCCCCTCGGATACGCCGGCGCCAGAGGAACCGCGAGAGACACATCATCTCCAATGCTGGGGGGAGGTGGTTGATCAACAACTCCAGGTCCGAAGCTTTAGATAGAGGTACTGTGACGGTCGTGTCGAAGCTCTGCTCGATGCTCATGTTCCTCCGATAGCGTGTCCTATGCTGCCAATGGAGTCACTGAGACTCTAGCATCGCGTCAGCCCCGACGAAAACTCAAATAAATGAAAAGCTTCGCGATGTACGGTTTGGAACCATGTGCCGATACGGAATACTTCACTGCGTACTGAGAGTGAGCGAGCCCAGGAAACATGGAAAACGCCATCAAATCAGGAACAGGGGCATCATCAGATGCAGCTGCAAGCTGCATATCATTTTAGAGATGCTGCACGTACCTCAGCGGGCGCTCCCGCCCTTCCCCTCACGGGCGGGCATCCGGATCCCACTGCCCAAAGGAGGGGAGCGCATGGACGGACGGGTCCAGGGGCATCAAGGTTGCCCGTGCCTGCTTCCATGTTGTCGTGCCCCCCCGTTTCCGGTATAGGGAAGGTCATTGTTGCTAAAACAGCGCTGAACCCTGTTACACGCCGCCGTCCACGATGGCTGCATACCATCACCCGTAGTTTTATCTGCACTCAGCCGTCGTCCCTCGCTTACCCAGGTAGGTAGCTTTGCAGGCCCGAGACGGACCCCTCTTCACAAGTTGCACACGGGCGGACATTTTCTCCCAACCCCGTTGGGCCTGAGGTGATCACGAGTTCACGGTCGTTTGCTTTTTGATTCCGCTGGAGCCTTCTGTGCCTGAAGGACAAGCGATTGCAGCTGTTGTGTTTATGCAGTAGTGGCTCTTAGCGTCTGGCGTGAAAAGAGTGGCTACCTAAGCGGCTAAACACTCAAGAAAGAAGAGAAAACAGAAGGCAATCAAATACAAAATCAGAGTGATTGGTTGGAACCTCCATATGAGGTACCGTAAGTCGAATGGCGTGGGAGGTAAGATAAAGAGAGTGAGAGGAACGCCGGCGCGGGTGAGAACATTCTCCATTTTTTCTCTCTTTTTTTTTTTTTTTTTTGTTTTTCTATTGGAAGGAATACTATTGACGTACAGTGATGGACTTGAGTCCAGTCGCAAAAGCAATCCATTTCTGGTCGGTACCTAGTAAGGTGTCTTCTGTTCGTCTGAAAACTCGCACAGTCTCGAGGTGATACTACTACATTCGCAACGGCAGAGTCACATGGCGGATCCATAAAACCCCACTTGTAACGACGGGATAGCCCGTCTCCTT
Source organism: Neurospora crassa OR74A (assembly GCF_000182925.2). NCBI lineage: Eukaryota > Fungi > Ascomycota > Sordariomycetes > Sordariales > Sordariaceae > Neurospora > Neurospora crassa. Next base: position 3,427,636 of record NC_026505.1, read on the forward strand.
CCCACAATGTTCTTGTTACTCTGGTATAGTGGGTTGGGGGATAGTTGCTCTCAGATGTGGGATGGAAATGACGGTAGGTAGATAAAGTTGAGAGAGCTAGACCGAGTATAGGAGATATAATATTTGTTCTTATACGGATGCCGAATATAGAGCGCGGTAGCAGTTAAGGAACCGAAGGTCAAGGGAATGTGGAATCTTAGTAGATCCAGTATCAATCGAACTAGTGCACACGGTCTCGCCATCGCACCTGAAAATGGGGTGCCGTGAGATAATCCGTAGGTAGACAAGGCTCGAAGACAGAAGCTGATTAGGTACATGTTTGGGCAGGTGTAATTTCGCCTTGTCAAAGAAGGACACTCTGTACCTAAAAGCGGACTAACGCGGGATCACTACAATGTAACCACCGAAGCATCTACAACAGACTTCCACATGGTGAAGAGATCATAACCATGTTTGGATTGTGCTTCTTGTCTTTTCGCCGTCTTGATAGAACCTGTTTGTATCGCCAAAGTGTAGGTGAAGGCCCGGCGGTCTGGTTTGGCTGGTTCGAAGACGAAGCTTCCATCGCCAGATCCAATCGTAATAATACCAAGCATTGGCCGGACGAGGAGTATCCGGCATTCAGGAGATCTGGATCAGGGGTATCAATAGAATATTGATCACCTTTTCTAACAATGACGCAACGAGTGGGGAGCCCGATGTTTAGGGGTTTAGGCGTTTGTGACAAAAACCAAACTGATATATCATTTGTAGAAATTCCACAGCCAGCTTCAAGGTACTGGACGAAACAGTAATTCGTGTATTACCGTGCAATGTACTGTCTAATTAGCATGGCCGTTTCTGGATGACAGAGTCATAGTAGGTAACCCGGTTTGCTGTCAACGCCTTGTTTTCACCCCTCTTGTGAAGGGGTTTTCGTACAGGAGATCGGCCGACTTGAAACGCGCGTGGTCGTTGTATCAATGCGGGGACGACTGATCCTCATGGCAATCAATTAAACGGTCTTGTTGGGATTCGAAGGCATTCAACGCTCCACCACCGTGCGGAAGCCCAACTGGAAGTGTGTGACGCACAGTGACCGCCGAATTGTGCAGATACTTACCTACTAGAATAGCAAGAAGATACCGCCTTTTTTTTTTCTCTTTCCTTTTTGTTTGTTTCTCGTTTTCATTCATGTCGTTTTTCACCGGCTACTGCACTTTCTAGGGCTACCGTAGATACTTGCGAGATTGGCAACCATCAAGTCCCTGTTTGGGCGCCGGGCAGAGCATATGCTTTATAGGGCAAGCCCGATTCTATGCATTATTGAAACGCACGCAAGTTGGAGTGGTGGGCAATGTCTTCGAGTGTTCACTAACTGAATGTGGACAGACACATCTGCTAGCATATGATGGCTTTATGGAGCGCCGCGTTCGGCCCTGCCTGCCGCTCAAAAGAGGAGATTGACGGTTGCCAATCTCGCGAGTCTCTACGGTATTGAAGTTTGGAGGCCTGTACTGTCTTGCCATTCGTTGCAAGTCATCCGCATGCTGGAACTTGCCAGTCTACGCCAGTTGTTGAGTGGTACGCTAAGCTTGCCAGCCACGTCTACCACATTGGCGCTCCGGCATGCAGGTGCTTTCCCCGATCCGCTAGACTGTGTTTGGGGAGGATGAATCCGACATGAAAGAGAAGAAGCAGTAGTAGGGTTGTTTCGGTCAATTGCGGTGTCTGGTATCCGAGTCGGTCTTGTCGCGAACCCGGAGCGAGGGGTAACCGACGACAGCCCAGTGAGTGCGGCGCCACGGATCGTGGTCCGTTAGCAGGAGGTGTCGACATGCCGGCCGGTCGGTCGGGGGCGGCTGACTTTGTTAAGCGCCGTGCTTGACACCTTTGGCCTGGCATTAAACGGTGGCCGCTCAGAACCAAGGCACTGATCATCGGTACTATCCGTCATACGTAGTTATCATCTGGATTCAAGGCTTGAAAGCGTCGAAAATTGCGAGGCATGCTTATCATATTGGTGGCGTAAAGTTCACACGAGTCGCAGCATACTTCTTGGCATCTCAAAAAAAATGGAAATGCGGAATACGAAGCACTTATGGCGCGCTCCCGTAACGAACAAGTGCTGCGTCTCGTACTGGTTATTTGCTGGAAAATTGGGTTCGTGGTGCTCACCTAAGCTTCGGCGTTCAGCCATGGCCTCACAAACCAACCTTCTGGCGCTAAACACAAAAGCCAGAGGTTGCTGTAGTAAAATGTCGGTGAGTCGGAAATGGTCTATATGTGTGAAGCTATCGGGTACCAATAGGCCACCGTCAGCCCTTGCATCGTGTATGTACGTACCCGGCAATTAAATCCATCGGTGTGAAGATAAAGAGTTACTAGAGGGAGCAAGCAGCAGCTGCCTTGACTTCTATGCTAGGAAGCAGCAACATCGGTCGACCTGCCGTTGGCGTGCTGCTCAGCTAATTAGTGCTGCCAAAGTTGGTCGTATCCGAAAGAAGCGCAATCGGCTGCTTGCTGATATGAATTTGGCTCCGCGAGGGAATGTTTCGCTGGCCCTCGTCACTCAATCTGAGACAAAGGATGAAGGTATTTGACGGATGTGAGAATATCAAAACCAAGACTCGGCGAGGAGCGAGGAGCGTTGGAGGCTACCTTGTCCGTTTTCCGTTTCGGCGACTTGGCCAAACTATACCAGTATCCTATACATACCTTGCAGTGGTACACCTGTATCAGGCGTCAAAACCCCCCATTGGCATGAAGACATTCAGGACTGCTCAGCCGCATGTTATTGACAAGGGCCTCGCGACCGGGTGCCCGGCATCGAAGACGGGGAGGGAGGGAGATGGCGCCGTAGTTCGGGGAGGGAGGGAGATGGCGCCGTAGTTCCCTGTTTGTCAACTTCTGGGAATGCCGCGGCTACAACCACATGGGTGAGCTCCAGATGATTGGTCCTCACCCGTGAAACGTGCTGTTGAAGATCCTGCTGCATCACATCCCGGGTACCATACTACCTCCAATCGAAACGCGCGATAGCCCGAGGAGCCTTCTCTCGCTTCAATTTCTTCCATGACTACGGCGGCTCATCAGTGAGTGGCTTGCGGGTTTGTTCAATCGTACAACGGTCAACAGGGGGCTGTGGCACCCTGAAAACCCATATACTTGGATCATCATGTGGGTAACGGAGGAGCGCTGAGAAATTCTTGTCTGTCACGAGGTATAGACAAGATAGACCCCGTCCGTACCGCATGGAAATTCGATACGGTTGGGAATTGTTGATTCTGAGAATGAAGTCGGCTCGGCTCGGCTTCCTCAAATGAGCGACAGGATGAACACAGGTCCCGTAGGGCAACTCTCTAAATACCCAGTGATATTGGTCTGTTTGTGCGCGAGGTGATGATTTGATGACACGAGTGTCGAAATGCACGAGAGATCTGACGATCATTAGCCAAAATCCTCCTTGCGACTAAGTGTGGGGGGTGAAAAACTTAAAGGGCTAGGTAGCTGCGACAGCCAATCTGATAATGGGTAGTGACAGTGAGATCACGCCGTTTCTTTCAACAAAACCGTTTCAATGGTGATTTCCCGCCTGCCAAGACACATGTTTCAGAATTGCTGATTCTTCCCTCAGTTGATCTTGATACCTTAGGCTTCGGTCATTTGGGGTAGGTAAACATCAGGTCATCTCTGGAGCCTTGACCCCTCTCCTCTGTCCATAAGTGGCAGCAGCGATCTGCATAGGAAGAGGAACTTGAAGGCATCCGGCGTGGGGTCAACTTGAGTGTCTCAGAGGGAGTGCATATCCGGAAGAGGAGACGGATCATTAACATACGGTATGATCTGCCATCAGGATGGAACAAATTACCTTTCTTTACGTTCGGTATGACAGAGTACTTCACTTACATACCTGGCTTGTCCGAGAATCAGACGTACGTACCAGGGCCGTCAGTTCGGAGTAAGGGCGGAGAACAAAGAACCATCTCGTTGGATGTCCTGATTGATATCTTGCAAAGCCGTCTCGATCTTTCTTCTACCCAGCGTTTGAACCCCATCAGGCTCGAGCTGAACAAGGCGCCGGGTGATGACAGTCATCGAAGTTGACGGCCCGGGACCGCATGGCCGGCACCAGGGGATATATTACGGACAAGGACTCTAGGTTACCTCTACCGTTTGGCCCTCGTCTTGTTTCCAATCCGGTACCCGATTGGTTGCGGCAGCTTTATGTCAATTCGCTGAATTTCGCGACTGCCACACACCAACCAGCCTATCATTAATCACCGTCGTGACTGCACCCACCCCATTTGGATCTAATGTCTTTGAAGCCTGAGTACGTACCTTAGCACATTGCGGGGGGCCTCGTGTGTGAGATAATTTCACACCCATTGCTAGGCACGTGTCGTTTATATAATTCGAAAGATTCATAGCAGCTAGATCCGTGGTTAGCCCCCGATTGTCAGTCTGTGGTTAGGGCGACAGACAGAAGTCAAGGAGCCAAGTCCCAAACAGACGTGATTCGTCGATAAGGGTCAATGTGGCACCGTTTAGGGGGATTTTCTCCCATCCCAGTTGCTGTCCATCAAAAACACCAAAAGGGGGCTCCTGAACGATCGGTACAAGCAGTGCCTGACGGCGCATGTCTGACCTCACTGCACTGAAGCGAGCTGAAGGAAAAAAGCAGCGGTACAGTACGTACCTGGCCCCGTTCATAGGTCGCCTATCAGCGTTCATCCAAATTTGCGGTAGCCCTGGCAACAGGGACAGGGAAAGACTTGGACGACCCGGGACAGCTCATCTGATCGGCCGCGACTGTGAAATGTTCCGATGGATTTGGAGAGATGCTACTAGTCTTACCAGTCTTCCTGTCACGGGGCGCGAGCAAGCACTAAGCTAAGACTTTGATTGTTGTGCGAGGAACAGGAAGAGAATCCTGTGCGCGCACGAGAACTATATAGGGCACGCTTGTGCGTGGGTCCAGTACACGGACCACAGCACGTGTGTACGTAATTGCTATACTATATTTAAATAGCTGCAGGCTGGCTATACTACTATAGTGTAGTACTTATTTATATATAGGAATATAGTAGCAATGCCTATAATACTACCCCCTTCCAAAACGAAGTTCCTCCTTAGAAAAATTCGTTATTATTAACAAAGTGGACCTTCTCGAGCTTCCCGTAGCTATATCCAATTAGGTACTAGTAAAATTTCTTACTAAAGCGGGAAGGTGCTTAGCGCCCGCCGGTACTTCAACTCCCGCTTAGGGGTAGATTACTAACTAAAATATTATTAAATCCGACCTTCTCGCTATAAGAGCTATTATTACCCTTAATAATCTATTTATACGCCGGAAACTAGCTTAATTATTATATATAGAGAACCTTAATAGCTCCTACTATTATTAGCCCTACCGGGGGTATTACAAGGATATTTATAGTATAGCGGTTTGCGGGGACGCTTATAATTACTATTAGTATAAGTTTGGAGAGTTCGCGCGTTCAACTCCTTATTTATACCTTCTTTTCTCTTTAAATACTTAGTTATTATATTACTAATATTCTTAAATCCCTCTTATTTTCTAATCTTTTAATATTAATTACGTATAGGCTATTCCGGGGAAATAGGAGACGTAAGACTGTTATAAGACGTACTATTTCTCAGTACTATTAATAATTATTTTATAAAAGGGTATACTATAAGGTATTCAATTAGGGTATACGGAATAAATCGAGTTAAACTCCTTTTTTATTGTATTTATACTAATTTATTACTTACTACTCTAATCTTTTTATTTAATTTACCCTTTTATTTACTATTTAATTTTATACTTTACTATATTAATTATTTTGAGGCCGGCTTCGGTAGTAGTCGCCCTAATAGTACTAATACTTTATTAGAGGATACCTTAAAGTTCTTTGCTTTTTACTATACCTTAAAACCCTTCTTAAAAATAGGTGAGGAGGGCCTAATTCTAGGCGTATATTATAAAACTCTTAGACTAATTTGTAATGACCTTCTAAATTTACCGTTAATTGCTAGTTAGGGGGGTAATGAGTCTATTTTATTTAGTAATACTAGCTATTTCCTACCTTCTAGTAGTCTAATAGAATTTCGAATTCCTAACGTCTCTCTTTAATAAAGTTATCAGTTTTAGTAATAACTATTCCCTTATTTGCTTTAATATTTATAATTAGATTGGATTACTCCGGTAACCCTTCTATATAAGGTTTAACCCTTAAAACATTAATTATATAAATAATTTTTATATTTATTAATAAGGATAATTTTAACGAATATAAATTTACTTTTATTATACGAAAAGGACCTTCAAATTTTAGTAATAGTTTTACTACCGGCCGACCTATAGCGTAATTCTCTATATTAAATATAATTATATTACCCGGTTTATATTTAAGAGTATTCGTCCTCCTTATATTGGCCGTTGCCTTATACCGGTTTTGGGCTTATCTTAATAATACAATAAGTTTGTTCTAGATTGTTTTAAAACGCTCTATAATTTTATTAGCTTTGAATATCTATTATCGTTACTCCGGCAATATATTTAGTAACGGTAGTTTTAAAGGTTTAATACCTATTTAGGAATGGAATCCGTAGTTAGTAAAGAATAGTAAAACCCTTATAGTTACTAATTAGAAGTTATTACCCTAAAATTCGGCTAACGCTAACCAATTTACTTAATTATCCTAAGCTTAATTAATAAAAGTCCGGAAGTATTGCTCTATCTTAGTATTAATCCTCTCCGTTTAACTATTTATTTCTTTATAATACGGCGTAGATAATTTCAATTTAATACTTAATTTATCCGAAAGTTATTACTAGAATATAAATACGAATTATATTTCCCTATTTAATACTATAATATTTAATAAACTATATAGGGTATAAATACGGTCGATAAATTTCTCTACTAATTCCTCGGTTAATAATCCTTCGTAAGGAATAAAATACTTTATTTTAATTAACCTATTTACTACTACCGTTACGTATTAGTAGGCTACCCCTTTATTATTCTTTATTAATTTAGGTAGTAGTATTACGTAATTTATAGAAATATTCCGCTATAGGGTATAAAGTAGTAGTAGCAGTTTTAAAAAACCTATTGGCGTTGTCCTTAATAATTTAGTTTTTAAATATGAGAGATACCTTCTATAGTAAATATTAATTATAGTAATTAATTCTAGCTATTAGTACGTACGGTTTATTAAATTGAAGGTTTTATCCTATCTAGGGTGCCTACCTAGTACCAAAGCGTATATTCTATAGATTAACTCTAGCTACATTTTCTTATTATTAGGTGGTATTATTACTCTATTTCGGAATATAGTTCCATTATTAATAAAATAGTATTCTATAAAGGGGATTTTTAAAACCTTCTTTAAATACCCCGGCTAGCAATTACCTCCTTTAATAACTACAATAATATCCGTTATTATTAAAGAATTATTATAAAACTTCGTTATTAAATTATTAATATAAATTCCTATATAACTATCCTCCTTAACTCCCTCTTCTCCTTCTAGGGTATAAATTATTAAAGGTTCTCCCTTATCCGTTATTATATTAACGTAAATCCCTTCCTCGGTATTAGAGAGATCGAAGGAGTTATTAAAACAATTAGGATCAATTAATAACTTTTCTTTAACTTACAATCGGTCGTCGAAGGTATTTCTAAGGATATACTCTAATTTCTTATTTAGTGCGTCCGGTCGTACGTTGATAGAATTAGGTCTATATCTAATAGTAAAGTTAAATTTCAATAAAAATTCGGATTAGCATATATACTAGGGGGTAAGTTTTTTCGTAGTATTAAAGGTCTTTAAGTTCTTATAGTTTATAACGATTTTAAAGGACTTTATTATTCCCTTTAATTCTAGCCTCTATTCTTCTAGTACCTTTACAATTACTAAAAATTCTTTATTATAAATATTATAATTATATTCGGTTATTAGATACTTTATTAAAAAGTAAGCAATTAGATAGAGTTAGCTATTATTATATATTTAGGAGAGGGTTCCTCCGGACGACTAATTAGAAGCGTTAATTTCTACTACTATAGGTTTCTCCTAATCGTAGATTTTCAATATTAGTACGGTTGTAAATACGTCTTTTAATAATTAGAATACTATCTTATACTTATCTTCTTACTACTAATCCACCTCCTTCTTCGTAAATTTATATAGTAGTTTTACCATCAACGAAAATTGCGCTATAAAGCGCTTATAAAAGTTAGCGAAACCTAAGAATTATTAGAGCTGCCGCTTCGAGGTCGGCGTTTCCTAATAAGTAATAATTTTAACCTTATTTAAATCTATTTCGATACTTCCTAATATAATAATTAGGCTTAAGTATTTCGTCCTTTAAGTATAGAATTTATACTTATTAATATCAATTTATAATCCTATATTAATTAAACATTAGAATACCTTTCGAATATATTTAATATACTCTTCGTATATTTTTAAAAAGATTAGTATATTGTTTAGGTAAATTGTAGCGTATATATTTAGAATATTATAAAGGATATTATTAATAAAGTTCTAAAAAGAGGCTAAGGCTCCTAATAACCCGAAGGGGTATATTAACAATTTATATAGGTTAAACTATATAATAAATACCGTTAACTACTTATATCCTTCGGTTATACGTAATTAATTAAATATTACAATAACATCTACTTTTATAAATTACCTTACCCTACAAATAACGTTTAGAATCTCCTAGATTAATAGTAGGGGGTATCTATTCTTCAAAGAAATATTATTAATTCTTTTGTAATTAATATGAATCCTTATACCGCCGCCTAATTTGCGTGCTAATAATACTAAGGACGCTACATTGGATATTAAAGGTTATATAAATCTTTTTACTAGATTATTATTAAATTATTATTTAATAACTTTAAATTTTTACAATAATATAAACTTCGCTCTAAAGTATAGTAGTTCGTTGCCTAATATTAATTCGATCTTGTAATTGTAGGAGCGGTATTTTAGAAGTACCTTAGTATTTATAGGGTTTACTATTCTAAATAAATTTTTATATTTATTTAGGAAGTATTCCCTAACTTTATTTAGGGTATATTTTAGCCGGGTAGACTTTTCTATAAACTTCTATACATCCTTTTCCGTAATATTATAAATACAATTAACTTCTATTAGTAGTATTAATCCTACCTCCTTCCTTAGGTTATAAATATAGTTTATAAATATTTAGACGGTTTTTCTTAGCTTGAATAACGTATTAGAGGTTTGTTCTCCTACTACTTCCGCCTTATAAATATCGATTATTTTATAGACTTTAGGGTTTTCGAAATACTTTTTATATAGTTTACCTTTACCTATTATAATATTTTTCTAAGCCTCCTCCAATAAAGCTAATATAGAAATATATAATTTTTCTTTTTAAAATTCCTCAAACTTTACTTATATTATTAAATTAACGCGTATGCCTCTTATTTTAGTGTTTATTATAAATATCTCGGCGTTGATTAGTTGGAAATTTTCAGGGTCGAATGGGTTCGCTTCTAAGTTTGTTAGTTCGAATTAGTAGAAATAAGTGTATTAGACTCATTCTAGCCTCGCTATAGTCTAAATTCTATAGCCTCCCTTAATTTCTATTATTGCTTTAATTTTATTAGGCTTCCTTTTAGGTCCAAAGGGTTCTTCGAATTCCCCGACCGCCGCTAACTATACTAGTACCTCTATTATTAGCGTTTAACTCCCTTTTAGTACCTCCGTAGGGTATACCAATACTTAGTTAGCTAGTACCTATTCGGCTACCTAGGGCTTTTTAGAGTTAGCGATTGCCTAGCGTTTTAAGGCTTTAGCTATCCTTCTTTCTTTATTTAAGGGTAGGTTTATTACTAGTCCCTCGCCTAATAGAGGGTTTACTACCGGCTTTAGAAATATTAGCGTTATTAATATTCTAATAATATTAAATACATTAATACAGTTCCCGATATATCCCTTATTCTATATAACTTTATTAGTTACCTAATTAATATTTGGGTTGTATAATTATAATTACAATTAACTTAGGATAATAGGGTATTTTTATACTAAATTAATTACGAAGAGTTTAATTAGTTCTTTATAATAGCCGATCCGCATTATTATTTCTATATAATACTTAACCTATTCTTTAAAACCGCCGTTTATTAGATATAAGGGTTTTGTTTTATTGAATTTATATATTTCGAAGTATATTTTTTCAGTAAAAGTCTTATTAATAAAAGCCTTCTTTGTATAGTTAGAGTCGATTAGTAATACGTAGTTAATTTTATTATTATATTAGGGGTATTAAAAGTAAGTAGATAAGAGGGTAGTATTTTATTTATAGATATTTAAACTTTCTATAGATAAAGGTTTACTTTTTTAGTAAGTAAGAATTTATTAAATATTTATATTCTTAATAATATTACTCGTACTTCCTCCTTCCCTAATTCTTTAGTCCCTTTTAGGCCCTTAGATATATTTTAATCCGAGGGTTCGCTATTTCCCTACTATTAGATAATATTGGTCTTAGGAGGTACTATATTAGCCGTCTCCTTTAAGGGAGGTGCGGTATCCGCTGTAGCCCTAATATTCTATTTACTACTTTAAATTCTATTACCTTTACTAATACTAGAGTTATTACTAGTAATTTTGGGCTTGCTACTATAATTGATCTAGCTACAGTATTTACGAGTTTAATAACCGGATTTACTATATTTAATATATTATTTAGCTACAAAGCGGGCTTAGACGACTTCGGGGTCGATTTTATTTATTTTAATACAGTCGATTTCTATTGCCTTAAAGTCCTTCTATCTATTACTATTGCTATTACCGCTACTACTACTATTATTACTATTACTATTAATTTAGCCGCTATTATTACGGAAGGCGGCGTTATTAAGGGATTTTAATAAACTATAATATAATTTTACCTATCCCTCCTAATTATTACAATTAGGGGTATTATATTAATAAAATATTATAATACGGAGGTCCTTATTAATTTTATCCTTAAATATACGGACCTTCATAGCCGTATTATAACCGCATCTATCTATTAGTATAGTAAATTGAGCTTTAAAATCGGCGAAATTAGCGAATTTACTATTAGAACCTATACCCTACTTTAGTTAGGCTATAACCTTCTTAGAGATAGTAATAACGTCGCTTTATTAGAAACGAAAGGTTAAATAATTTAGGAAATTTTATCCTATAGGCTAATTTTAAGCGGTTAAATAGTAAAGGCTATCTAAGATCTTTCTTATATTCGTAATTATAATAACCCTAGCTTTACTACCTAAGTAGCCTATAGCGTATAGGAATTTAATCTTTTTATTTATAAAATTATAATTATTAATTTCTTAGCGGGTGTGAATTACTATAAATTAAGTAATAAATTGGTTGTAACGCTTAAATATATCCTTTTCTTCGCCTATAAATTACTTAAAATCTTTAATTAAGTTGCAGCGACGGACGTAGGTATTACTAATTGGGGGAATGAAATAGTAATATCTATTAGGATTTATAAAGTAATTATTAGGGCCGCCGGGATTGTTAGGGCCGAAACCTCTAAATCTACTAAATCTTCTATATTTATTACCTATTCTAGACTTTAGGCTAGTAAGTTCGCCGGCTCCTCCTATACTATTAACGCCGAACCTATTAGCGCTAGTGCTACTAGTAATAACTCCTCTTATATTACTATTGTTAGTACAATTAAAACCTCCTACTCCTCCTTTAGGGACGTCCTCCTCTGTTAGGAACATAGGCGAAAGGTAGGCTAAGGTAACTACGGTTGTAGCTATACGTAGGGGACGGTAAGTTAGGGGTTAATCCAAAGATGTATTAATAGCTACCGACTATAATAAACTACGCTTCGTTAAACCTCTTTTATACCTATATAAATTCTATTTATCTACTAACGAGCATTATAGAGCTTCGTACTAGTTTAGCGCCTCGGCGTAGTACTAGATTATCCTTCCCGCGAGCCCAACCTAATATAAGCGTTATTATTAATAATCCTACGCGTCGGTTAATAAAGGGGAGCAGTAGCTGTTGAGGTATTTCTATATACGAATTCTTAGCCTCCTAATATAACCCCCCCCCTTATAAGTTCCGTCCTCGGAACTTTTGCAATTCACTATAAATTCTAATTAAATAGCGGAGGGTATTAATATTGTACTATTATAATATTATCAGGCTATATTATTAGCGAAGGTACGATATCCTCGCCCCTTAGTTCCGGCGAACTATTATTTATAATAACCGCCAACGCCGTATTCTAGATATTATAGCCGTTTCGCTGCCGGCGAGCCGCCCGCTAGAATATTAATATTATAATATCCCTTCTCCTAAGCTCTAAATATAAATATAAAGCCGCCCGCCCGAATATTGGTATTATAATATCTATTCTTACAAACTCTAAATATAGCAATAAAGCCGCCCGCCAAAATATTAGTATTGTAATATCTATTCTTACGAACTCCAAATATAGTAAGCCGCCCGCTAGAACATCGGTATTATAATATCTATTCTTATAAATTCTAAATATAAATACGAAGCCGCCCGCTAGAATATTAATATTATAATATCTATTCTTATAAATTCTAAATATAGTGAGCCGCCTACTAGAATATTAGTATTGTAATATCTATTCTCTTAAACTCTAATATAAATACAAAACCGGTATTAAATCCAACTATTTAACGTACTACCTACTAGAATATTAGTATTATAATATCCATTCTTATAAATTCTAATACAAATATAAAACCGGTATTAAATTCAAAGCGCTAACATTCCGCCCGCTAAAATATTAGTATTATAATATCTATTCTTATAAATTCTAATACAAATACGAAACTAATATTAAATTTAAAAAGTTAATTAGGTTCCCGACCGTTATTAAAACTATCGTCCTATAAATATATAAAATAGTAAATATTATTTTACCTAATAAGGAGTATTATATTAAATTTAAGAGTATTAATAAATATTTTAGGATACTAACGTAATTATACTCTATAATTCCTCTTATTAAATATTCTCTATTATCCGTATTCGTAGTATAGTTTAATACTCTCGTAAAGTACCCTCCATTATTTATACTTATTATATAATACCTATACAATCGAATCCGAAACTCCTTTTATAGGCTATTCTCTATTTAATTATTTATACCTACTATAACCTACTATAATACCTAAATACAATCCCCCTCCCTATAAATTCTATCCTTAAGACTTTTATTTCTTTCCTTCACTTCTTATAATTTTATATACTACTTTCTCTATAAATTTCCCTTACTTATATTATTCCTTCCTAATCGCTTCCCTATTACCCTCGCTTTATTTCTTATATTACTCTCTTTATTTTAATAGTACAATTCCTAACTATTATCCCCACTCTCCCTATTATAATCCGAATTACGTATTTTCCTATTTTCTACTTTTCTCTCCTACCTTTTTATAACCGCCGCTATTACTTATTCGTCCTATCCTTCCCCTTCTAACTATTACTTTTATTTTATCCTTTTATTTACCCCCTCCTACTACTTATATAATTACTTAATATTCTTTTTACCCTATATTATTTTATATTTACCCGTTTAAAATTATATTCGCCTACTTCAATTTATATTCGTACAAAAACCTCCTCCCTCATTTA
>NC_026505.1:3441399-3443934 GCF_000182925.2 Neurospora crassa OR74A
GCCGCTATATATTTAAAATCCCTTATAATATTCGTAATCTATAGAACGCTATATAAAATATAATAGTTAAAATTATACGCTTTACTAATATCGATAGCCCCCTACCTACCCTCCTCTTACAATAATTATATTATTCTATAATAGTATTTTAGGCTATAATATAAGTACGCCTAATTAATAATAATCTCCCTGTAATATTATTTAAAATACTTTATACTCTTAACTTTAATTGTAAAAACTATTCGAAATTAAATTACTATAATATTAGTAATATTAATACTAATATCAATCCAATAGCCCCCCTTAACTCCCCTATAAATATTTCTATATTGAATACTCCTATTTATATTCCCCCCTCCTCCGGTTATAATTATAATCCCTAGTATTAATCGGTTAATAAGAAATTAATATCGTTAAATAGAAAGTTAAACGAATTATTAGAGTTTATAAAGGAGGATTATAAATAAATAATATAAGGTAATATTTATAAATATTATTAATAGGTATAATAGTACGTAGGAGTATTCCTCCTAAAGTTGTAAATTCTAATCCTATATTAATAATAGCGGACGCTACTGAAGATTTTTTTATTTAGGGTAATAATAGAAAATATAAGCTATATTCTACCTAGCGCCTTATTAATATCCTATATTAAATTAAACTACCTTCCCTTCCTATCTTTTATCCTATTTAGCGTTTTTACTTTATATTTCCGCTTTATATTTCTATTTTACATCTTTAATTTACCTCTCTACTCTATATTTCTATTTTATATTTTTACTTTACAACTCCTATCTATATTTCACATCTACATCTTACATTTATATTTTACATCTATATTTTACGTTTATATCTTACGTTTTATATCTATATCTTATATTTCTATTTTATATTTTATATTTTACATTTACATTTTACATCTCTATTTTACATCTTATATCTTACATCTACATCTTACATCTTTACTTTACATTTTACATTTTATATCTATATTTTATATCTCTATTTTATATTTTACGTTTTACATTTATATTTTACATTTCTATTTTACATCTTTAAACAATTACTATTCTCCTTCCTCTATTTAATTAACTTTTATTAATTTAATAATCGGCCCGCTATTAGTACGCCGCTATTATATTTCCTTAATTTCGTATTCCTTAAGAAGGTTCAAATAATTTATATCCTTTCGTAAGACTTACGAATTTTTATTATCCGGATACCCCTTCTATTTAACTTAGAACTAACATTAATAGTTAAATTTATAATACTTTACAATTACCTCAACTTCGTACTAAATATTATCCTCCTCAATATCTACAACTTCCCCTTATAGTACCGCCGCAATAGAATCTCTATAGTATAGCTCTAATAGGGTAATAAAGAATATTAAATAAATTTAATAATATATAGGGAGTATAAATCGGTATACTATCTTCTTTTTCCTAATAACCTTAATAATTTAAAAGGGTTTTAAAAATTTATTTATTAATTTAGTGCTTAAGTAGCGTTATTTAATATACTTTATATTAAATAAAACCCAACTTCCAACGTTAAACTCCTTTAACTTCTAAATTTTATTATACTATTTTATATACCCTTAATTAATAACTTCTAAAATTACTATAACTTCTACCCGCTTACAAAGTAATTTATTAATCCAATTGGTAATTACTATTAATAGGACTATCCTCTACCTTCGTTCCGGGTCCGCCGGTCCCCGAAAATAATACCTTAAAAGTAATTTTAAGGGGGATTTTCTAATAGTAATATAGAAATAATTATTGTACGTCTATTATATTAATATAATTTTTTTAGTCCAATCGATTTACTTTATATCGTAGAAAATTCGAAAGTATAATTCTAAATTTTAATTTTATTTCTCTATTTATCTATTTATTTAAGGGTATTAAACTATATTAAAGCGTTTATAAATATTTAGGAATTTATAATAAATTTTCTAAAATTAGTTTGTAAAAAGGCTATCTCTATTTAATATAATTGAATTTAGAAAATTAAATTACTAAAAAATATTTCGCTAGAAGAAAAATATAAATTATCGGGCATTAATCGTCTTTTATATAGGGATATATAGAGCGTACTTAATAAAACGGTCAATAATAATAAAAATTGCATTGTAGGTCCAATTAAATATAGGGTCGAATAATTTTAATACTCTAATAATAAAATTATATAAAATATCTTACTAAAGGATAGTAGGGATAAATAACAACCCTAATAATTCGTATAGCTAGTAATTGTACAATTTAGCCTTCTAATATACTAAATATTCGTAGACGTATAACTTAATATTAATTATAATAGTAGGTTAATAATAGAATTAATTAATACGTTTTAACATTTTCTTCTAACCTAAGTATCCGGCTATTACTATATCGTAGTAAATATAGAATAGCTCGGCCTATATCCGTTCCAAAACGTAAACCTAGTATTAATACTATAGTATTCCATCTTCCCCTATTTTCTAATTCTTCGCTCGTCTCCCCCCTTTACTATTCTTCTGTATTTCTTTAA